>NC_053492.1:421161517-421376094 GCF_905171775.1 Rana temporaria | reverse complement strand
CCTAATTACCCTAACCTGCCCCATACCACCCCAAACTGCTCTATACCACCACAACCTACCCTATACCACCCCAATCTTCCCTATACCACCCCAATCTGCCCTATATCATCCTAACCTACCCGATACCACCCCAAACTGCCCTATATTACCCCAACCTGCCCTATACCACCCCAACCTGCCCTATACCACCCTAACCTGGCCTATACCACCCCAATCTGCACTATACCACCCTAGTCTGCCTATACCGCCACATATCTACCTTAAAGCACCCTAACCTGCCCTATACCACCCAAACTGCCCTATATTACCCTAACCTGCCCCATACCACCCCAAACTGCTCTATACACCCCAACTTACCCTTACCACCCCAATCTTCCTAAAGCACCCTCACCTGCCCTATACCACCAAATCTGCCCTATATCATCCTACCTACCCTATACCACCCCAAACTACCCTACATTACCCACCTGCCCCATACCACCAAATCTGCCCTTTACCACCCCAATCTGCCCTAAAGCACCCTCACCTGCCCTATACCACCCCAAACTGCCCTATATCACCCCAACCTGCCCTATACCACCCAACCTGCCCTATACCACCCTAACCTGGCCTATACCACCCCAATCTGCCCTATACCACCCTAGTCTGCCCTATACCGCCACATATATACCTTAAAGCACCCTACCTGCCCTATACCACCCCAAATGCCCTATATTACCCTAACCTGCCCCATACCACCCCAAACTGCTCTATACCACCACAACCTACCCTATACCACCCCAATCTTCCCTAAAGCAACCTCACCTGCCCTATACCACCCCAATCTGCCCTATATCATCCTAACCTACCCTATACCACCCCAAACTGCCCTATATTACCCCAACCTGCCCTATACCACCCAAACTGACCTATACCACCTAACCTGACCTATACCACCCCAATCTGCCCTAAAGCACCCTCACCTGCCCTATACCGCCACATATATACCTTAAAGCACCCTAACCTGCCCTATACCACCCCAAACTGCCCTATATTACCCTAACCTGGCCTATACCACCCCAACCTACCCTATACCACCCCAATCTTCCCTAAAGCACCCTCACCTGCCCTATACCACCCCAATCTGCCCTATATCATCCTAACCTACCCTATACCACCCCAAACTACCCTACATTACCCACCTGCCCATACCACCAAATCTGCCCTTTACCACCCCAATCTGCCCTAAAGCACCCTCACCTGCCCTATATTACCCCAACCTGCCCTATATTACCCCAACCTGCCCTATATCACCCCAACCTGCCCTATACCACCCCAACCTGGCCTATATCACCCCAGTCTGCCCTATACCACCCTAGTCTGTCCTATACCGCCACATATATACCTTAAAGCACCCTAACCTGCCCTATACCACCCCAAACTGCCCTATATTACCCTAACCTGCCCCATACCACCCCAAACTGCCCTATACCACCCCAATCTTCCCTAAAGCACCCTCACCTGCCCTATACCACCCCAATCTGCCCTACATTACCCACCTGCCCCATACCACCAAATCTGCCCTTTACCACCCCAGTCTGCCCTAAAGCACCCTCACCTGCCCTATACCACCCCAAACTGCCCTATATTACCCCAACCTGCCCTATATTACCCCAACCTGCCCTATACCACCCCAACCTGCCCTATACCACCACAAACTGGCCTATACCACCCCAATCTGCCCTATACCACCCTAGTCTGCCCTATACCGCCACATATATACCTTAAAGCACCCTAACCTGCCCTTATTTTATTTTTAAACTGTTGCTTCCATTTTTTAATTTTTATTTTTACCATTTTTTATTGTTATCTCAGGGAATGTAAATATCCCCTATGATAGCAATAGTTAGTGACAGGTTAGCGCTGTTTATATCTGGGGGGGGGGAATTCCCTCCCAATGCTTGTAAAAGCAGTCTAGAGGCTAATTAGCCGCTAGGATTGCTTTTTACATGAAACCTGACCGCTGTGGAAATAATTATACCAAGATGATACCTAAACCCGCAGGCATCATTCTGGTATAATCATTCAAAGTCCAGCAACATACCAGTACGTTGATGGTCCTTGTGGACATGTATTGTAATCTTTTTTTCATGCAGCCTGTTGGCTGAACGAAAAAAAGAGATTGATCGGTGGGTATGCCCACCATTATAATACTTCCCTTCATCCACCCACTTCTAATGATGGCATACATGCACATTTATATATGCCGAAGCATGGGGGCATCCTCCCGCAAAAAAGTTATGGCCACATACACACGGTCGGACTTTTCCACAGGCAAGCCTTCGTCGGAATTTCAAACCCTATGTACGCGGCATTAGGAGCAAAATCGCTCCTCCGCCCCTGCTGCCCCCATGCTTCGGCATATATGCTCTTTTTTTCCCCAACTGTGGTGGTGAAATCACCTCCTACAGCGTTGGAGTCACGGCTTTAATGTATCGTGGGAGCAAACGCTGTTGCTGTCAAGATAAATAAATACGCGCTGCAACTGAATGGCATACCTGCTAAGCAAATGATGGTTAATATTAAAACAAAGTAACATTACAGTATAACAGTAAGATCATACCATACCTGCAAAGCAAATACCAAAAAAAACATAGTAAAAGATAAAAAAAAAATTTAACCGCAACCTGTGCCAAAATTAAATATATGCCAAAGCACGGGGGCATCCTCCCGCATAAAAGTAATATGCCACAAACACACGGTCTGACTTTTCCACGGACAAGCCTCCGTCGGAATTTCGACCGTATGTACTCGGCATTAGGAGCAAAATCGCTCCTCCGCCCCTGCTGCCCCCATGCTTCAGCATATATGCTCTTTTTTTAACTGTGGTGGTGAAATCACCTCCTACAGCACTGGAGTCACGGCTTTATGTATCGTGGGAGCAAACGATGTTGCTGTCAAGATACATAAATCTGCGCAACAGCTGAATGGCGTACCTGAAAACAGTAAAGTATAAAAAAAATGACATGCCTGAAAAGCAAGCATGATAAAACATAACAACAATAAAACATTGCAGAATAGAATACAGTAAAATAGAGCAGAACAATAGAGAGAGAATAGAGAGGGAGAGAACAATAAAACAACAACGAAAGCACCCTCACCTGCCCTATACCACCCCTATCTGCCCTATACCACCCCAATCTGCCCTATACGACCCTAACCTGCCCTATAGCACCCCAAACTACCCTATATTACTCTAACCTGCCTCATTCCACCCCAATCTGCCCTATACCACCAAATCTGCCCTTTACCACCCTAACCTACCCCATACCCCCCCCCAATCTGCCCTAAAGCACCCTAACCAGCCCTATACCATCCCAAACTGCCCTATATTACCCTAACCTGCCCTTTACCACCCCAATCTGTTCTATACATCCCTAACCTGTCCTATATTACCCCAACGTGCCCTATATCCCCCCAACTTGCCCTATATCACCCCAAACTGCCCTATATCACCCATACTGACCTATATAACCCTAACCTGCCCCATATCACCCAAATGTGCCCTATACCACCCTAGTCTGCCCTATACCGCCACATATATACCTTAAAGCACCCTAACCTGCTCTATACCACCCCAACCTACCCTATACCACCCCAATCTTCCTTAAAGCACCCTCACCTGCCCTATACCACCCCAATCTGCCCTATATCACCCTAACCTACCCTATACCACCCCAAACTACCCTACATTACCCACCTCCCCATACCACCAAATCTGCCCTTTACCACCCCAATCTGCCCTAAAGCACCCTCACCTGCCCTATACCACCCCAAACTGCCCTATATTACCCCAAACTGCCCTATATTACCCCAACCTGCCCTATACCACCCCAACCTGCCCTATACCACCCTAACCTGGCCTATACCACCCCAATCTGCCCTATACCACCCTAGTCTGCCCTATACCGCCACATATATACCTTAAAGCACCCTAACCTGCCCTATACCACCCCAAACTGCCCTATATTACCCTCACCTGCCCTATACCACCCCAACCTACCCTATACCACCCCAATCTTCCCTAAAGCACCCTCACCTGCCCTATACCACCCCAATCTGCCCTATATCATCCTAACCTACCCTATACCACCCCAAACGGCCCTATATTACCCCAACCTGCCCTATACCACCCCAACCTGCCCTATACCACCCTAACCTGGCCTATATCACCCCAATCTGCCCTATACCACCCTAGTCTGTCCTATATTACCCTTACCTGCCCTATACCACCCCAAACTGCCCTATATTACCCTAACCTGCCCTATACCACCCCAAACTGCTCTATACCACCCCAACCTACCCTATACCACCCCAATCTTCCCTAAAGCACCCTCACCTGCCCTATACCACCCAATCTGCCCTATATCATCCTAACCTACCCTATACCACCCCAACCTGCCCTATACCACCCCAACCTGCCCTATACCACCCTAACCTGGCCTATACCACCCCGATCTTCCCTATACCACCCTAGTCTGCCCTATACCGCCACATATATACCTTAAAGCACCCTAACCTGCCCTATACCACCCCAATCTGCCCTATATTACCCTAACCTGCCCCATACCACCCCAATCTGCCCTAAAGCACCCTCACCTGCCCTATACCACCCCAAACTGCCCTATATTACCCCAAACTGCCCTATATTACCCCAACCTGCCCTATACCACCCCCAACCTGCCCTATACCACCCTAACCTGGCCTATACCACCCCAATCTGCCCTATACCACCACATATATACCTTAAAGCACCCTAACCTGCCCTATACCACCCCAAACTGCCCTATATTACCCTCACCTGCCCCATACCACCCCAAACTGCTCTATACCACCCCAAACTGACCTATACCACCCCAATCTTCCCTAAAGCACCCTCACCTGCCCTATACCACCCCAATCTGCCCTATATCATCCTAACCTACCCTATACCACCCCAAACTGCCCTATATTACCCCAACCTGCCCTATACCACCCCAACCTGCCCTATACCACCCTAACCTGGCCTATATCACCCCAATCTGCCCTATACCACCCTAGTCTGTCCTATACCGCCACATATATACCTTAAAGCACCCTAACCTGCCCTATACCACCCCAAACTGCCCTATATTACCCTAACCTGCCCCATACCACCCAAACTGCTCTATACCACCCCAACCTACCCTATACCACCCCAATCTTCCCTAAAGCACCCTCACCTGCCCTATACCACCCCAATCTGCCCTATATCATCCTAACCTACCCTATACCACCCCAACCCGCCCTATACCACCCCAACCTGCCCTATACCACCCTAACCTGGCCTATACCACCCCAATCTTCCCTATACCACCCTAGTCTGCCCTATACCGCCACATATATACCTTAAAGCACCCTAACCTGCCCTATACCACCCAAACTGCCCTATATTACCCTAACCTGCCCCATACCACCCCAAACTGCTCTATACCACCCCAACCTACCCTATACCACCCCAATCTTCCTTAAAGCACCCTCACCTGCCCTATACCACCCCAATCTGCCCTATATCATCCTAACCTACCCTATACCACCCCAAACTACCCTACATTACCCACCTGCCCCATACCACCAAATCTGCCCTTTACCACCCCAATCTGCCCTAAAGCACCCTCACCTGTCCTATACCACCCCAAACTGCCCTATATTACCCCAACCTGCCCTATACCACCCCAACCTGCCCTATACCACCCTAACCTGGCCTATACCACCCCAATATGCCCTATACATCCCTAACCTGCTCTATACCAACCCAACCTGCCCTATACTACCCCAAACTGACCTATATAACCCTATCCTGCCCCATATCACCCCTATCTGCCCTATACCACCCTAGTCTGACCTATACCACCACATAGATGCCCTAAAGCACCCTAACCTGCCCTATACCACCCCAAACTGCCCTATATTACCCTAACCTGCCCTATAACAAACCAATCTGCCCTATATGACCATAACCTGCCCCATACCACCCCAATTTGCCCTATATCACACTAACCTGCCCTATACCACCCCAATTTGCCCCTATAACACCCTAACCTGCCCTATACAGGCTCCCTAAGTCTAGATGGTAATGCCGGGATCCGAAGACCAGCAAAGGACTGGCCTGGCTGAAGACAGTACAGGACTCTTGACTAGTGAGTGTTTCTCAAAAGTCAGCCGTCTTCATTCTTTCATTTCCTGTTCAGCATCTTTTTTCCATTTCCTGCTTATGAAGCTGAAGCCATCAAACAATCTCTGTTTTGCATTTGCAATTCTCCTCTGTTTCTTTCTTCTGTGGTGAATCAGTTTCTTCACTTCTATTTGCTCATTTGTGTCATTTGTGTCTTTTTCTTGGCACTGCAACAAGAAAATACATAAATCAGACCCATCATTCAATACAGGACATACCAACCAGGAGATGCATTTTCATATGTAACACTACACTACCTAATGTTACCATTATAACTAGGGTTGTCCCGATACCGAGTATTTGCGGGAGTACTTGTACTCCCGCAAATACCGCCGATGCCTAAATAGAATACTCAACCCCCCCCCCCCCCCCGCTGCCGTCGCTACCGCTACACCGCATCCCGCTGGCCGCCTGGTTAATACTAGCGGGGAACATTACAGCTTTCATTTGAATAGCTGTAATGTTCCCGCCGCGCCGTGTATAGACACTCCCCCTTGCTCGGGTGATCTGTCCAATCCCGAGCAAGGGGGAGTGTCTATACGCAGTGCGGCGCGAATCATTACAGCTATTCAAATGAAAGCGTAATGTTCCCCGCTCGTATTAGCGGCGCGGCAGCATGCAGGTAAGGGGGGGGGGGGACATGGCTGCTTATGGGGGGACATGGCTGCTTAAATGGGGGGACATGGCTGCTTATGGGGGCACATGGCTGCTTATATGGGGGGACATGGCTGCTTATATGGGGGGACGTGGCTGCTTATGGGGGGACATGGCTGCTTATATGGGGGGACATGGCTGCTTATGGGGGGACATGGCTGCTTATATGGGGGACATGGCTGCTTATATGGAGGGACATGGCTGCATATATGGAGGGACATGGCTGCATGTGTGGGGACATGGCGGCATCTGTGGGGGGACATGGCAGCATCTGTGTGGGGACATGGCGGCATCTGTGGGGGGACATGGCGGCATCTGTGGGGGGACATGGCGGCATCTGTGGGGGGACATGGCTGCATATGTGTGGGGACATGGCTGCATATGTGTGGGGACATGGCTGCATATGTGTGGGGACATGGCTGCATATGTGTGGGGACATGGCTACATATATGGGGGGACATGGCTGCATGTGGGGGGACATGGCGGCATCTGTGGGGGGACATGGCGGCATCTGTGGAGGGACATGGCGGCATCTGTGGGGGGGACATGGCTGCATATGGGGGGGGGGGGGGACATGGCTGTATTTGGGGACATATTTAAAAAAAAGTATCGGTATTCGGTATTGGCGAGTACTTGAAAAAAAGTATCGGTACTTGTACTCGGTCCTAAAAAAGTGGTATCGGGACAACCCTAATTATAACTGACATTTTGGTTCTTCTATGAACTTATAATGATATTTTATAATAATAAATAGCAGTGAAATGATCTCCTTGTATGTGCACACATAATATTAATTGCACTTCCAATGGACTTACATCTGGCATCCACAATGGTGGGGTAACCTTTCCTTCCTCCAGCTTCTTCCACTCAATTGATCTGAAGAAGGAGTGTTCTCGCAGTCTTTCCACTGCCGTCCCGCGAACTTTTGGATTTTCTTCAAGAAGCTGTAATGAAAAAGATATATTTAGAATACAGTAGATTGTCACTAATAGAAAATGAGTTTAGTTTCGGCCATTTAAAAAAAAAAAAAGAAAACTCAAAATGTCATATTTTAATTTCTTAGTGTCGTTTTAAATTAAGATATGTCTTCTGGAAGGATCTAAGGTAGCATTCCTGAACCGGTCTAGGAGTTCCTCCAACAGCTCATGCTTTCAGGATGTCACATGGGTAGTTCAGATGTAATGCTGACCTCCTGTGTGGTGAATATCCTGCCATAAAATCTGTATTCAACACTTCCAGAAGTCAGATACCCCGTCTGTGCTTCCTGACTCGAACCCCTACAGCACTATAGCAAATAGTAATGATGTGGGGGCTGGTGAAAGGAATCACAGAGCACAGTGGGGGACCAGGTAGCCGACATCATAGGCTTGCGCACGGGGTGTGCCGGATGTGCCTGGGCACACCCTAATTCCCAGGCACACCCAACACACCGCAGGGCTTTTTTTGCTGGCAAAATGTGTGAGATTTATTTTTCTCTCACCTCTGGTAGCTGAAAGTGGGACTATTTGTCATGGAGGATGTGTAACTCCTGTGGGAACTGCAGCCACTGGCTGCGGAATAATCAGCCAGTCAGCCGCATTTTCCGATGCTGACTCTGTAGTTCCGGCTATATCATCCCTGTCAGCTGAATATCACTCCGCCGCCAGCTGTCAGAGATGAAGCACGTGAACTTCAGAGAGCACCGGAAAACTCCTGACTGCTCACTTCACAGCTGTGGCTGCAGTCCTCACAGGAGTTACTCACCATCCTATGCCCTGTGTGCCAGAAGACAGCTTTACGATCTCCTCTCTGATGCAGCATTTGGGGGAAAACTGTCTCTCTCCTCGGGTTCCTATCTGCCATCTGGCTGAGTCAGTTGGGGTGTAGTGTCACAGTTTGCTCCCTATTGCAGAATGCTGCGGAAGTCACGTGGCGGCGAACTGCGCATGCGCAATGCGTTCCAACGGCAAATGCAATGCGTTCCAGGGGATTCACGACACTACCCTTCAGTGAACCCATCACAATTTGTCACGGAAGTGAGGTAGACGTATTACTATACACAGAGCGGGAAGCAGTGAACCCATCACAAACCCATCACAATTTGTCACGGAAGTGACGTATTGCCATAGACGGAGCGGGAACAGACAGAGAGACATACGGGGAGAGAGACATATGGTTCTCATTAGATGTGTATGTCTCTTTCTCTCCCGCCCCCGCTCTGTCGCTCTGTGTATGGTTCTCATTAGATCTGTATGTCTCTTTCTCTCCCCGCCCGCTCTGTGTATGGTTCCTCGTCACTTCCGTTCCGTGACAAATTGTGATGGGTTCACTGAAGGGTAGTGTCGTAAATCCCCTGGAACGCATCGCAATTGCCGTTGGAACGCATTGCGCATGCGCAGTTTGCCGCCACATGACTTCCGCAGCATTCTGCAATAGGGAGCAGAATATGACACTGCAGGGGCTTTCAGTGCCTTTCACAGCTCCAGTACAGGTGGGAGGAGCAGGAAGAGGAAGAGATCATCACACACAGAGTGCACCCACGATCTCTTTCCTCCTGTCCAGCACACAGCACAGCTCTCCTGGGGATGATGAAGAAGATCTGAGGACAGATAGCAGTCTTTTACCTGTGAGTACTGACCTCCTCTGCCTTTTCCACTATACAATTCTGTGCTGTAAACCTGCTCTGTACTTTGCAGGTTTACTAACAGAGAAAGTACAATTCTTGAACAGGTTAGAAATTTCTGGGACTTCCAATGTGTTACACAAATGTATTCCACATACACATTATATCCTGTTAAAAAATGTTTTTTAATAACTTATAATGTGTGTGTATATGGAATACATCTATGGAGCAGCTCAGAAGTCCCAGGAATTCCTAACCTATCAAAAACTCTTATCATAATAATACAGCCCAACTCCAGGACAGTAAAAAAGTCCAGCCTTGGGGCCCTTTCACACGTGTACGGATGAAAAAGGGACATACATTGGTCCCTATGAGATTTTACACTACAGAACGTATTCTATACGAAACCATGTTAAATGGACTGTAGTTCAAATCTTCAAAATGCAAAAAGCGCAAAAAATGCCATAGGTGTGAATCCAGACTTAGTCATAGGAATCTGTGAATGTATAAACTACAACTTCAATCCAACACGGCAGCTGGCACACTGATCAGCACACCTGCCTACAGCTCTGCAATGACAGCCATACAGAGGTACGGGCAATAGAACTGTAGGCAGTGTCTGCAGGAGCCTGACACTTCACCCGCACTCTGCTGATTGCGGGCGCAATACTTTGCAGTCTCCAGTTTAAAAAAATAATAAATGCCCTAGCAAAAATCTATGCATTTATTATTTTTTAATAAAAATGTGAGCGAAGGCACTTGGGTCAGGCAGGCACATAAATGGGTGGTTTTATGTACATATGTGTGAGTGTTTGTGTATATACAGTGTGTGTGTGTGTGTGTGTATATATATATATATATATATATATATATATATATACGCGCGCATTTGTGTGTTTGAGTTTTGGGGTGCACACCCTAATGCAATAGGCTGTGCACGCCTATGGCCGATATACAGGATCTGGTAATGTACTACATGCTAGAGAACTTTCTGCAAGCTTCCCTCTTCAATGCAGAAGAGCCTTTTTACATAAACAATGCTCAGGACCTATAGCTCTTGGATAATTCTAATTCTCGACTATCTATACTTACTCGCTCAATGACATCTCGAAGGTCAGGGTCAATGTTGTTTGGATAGAGTGAGTTCCTGCATTTGGCCGATTCTGCTTCTGCTCCTGTGGCCATTTCAAACAGGATAACACCAAGTGAATAATAGTCGACCGTAGCATCGTAGGGGTTTCTATCGTGAATCTGATAAAACAAAGAGTAAGGGTAACATTAAAATAAAGCACATGATACACAGAGCAGTAATAATAGGTAATAAATAGTTGATAGAAATTACAGGTCACGGTGTGGTCCCTGTCTTTTTTTTTAGGCTTCTTGTCATAAAATCATAAACATAATAATATAAAGATTGAAGTGTTAAAAGGGCAAATGAAGGGTGGTAGATACTTACCTCTGGGGCCATATAGTGTTTAGTACCGGCATTACTATACACTTTCTTGGATCCAAACACACCAACTATAGAAAGGCCAAAGTCTGCGAGTTTTACATGGCCGGTGCCGTCAAGCAGTATGTTGTCGGGTTTCAAGTCTCTGTAAAAGAAAAGAGAGGATTATATTTACAGATCAATACATTTTTATTTTATTAATTAAGAACATAAAAAAAAAAGTTGCTGCACATATTACACAACATTGTAATACAGTAAACTGTGAAGGCATATAGTATAGAATTTGTTCGGGCCTTGATGGCCTAGTCAAATTTTTAAAACCTAATAGGTCAGTATTAAATGGGTGCCAACGGGTTAGATCACCTACTAACTTTCTGCACCACTTTATGAATCGCAGCATGAACCTCATGAGCTCAGTTCCCAGCTTATTGCAGTTGAATAAACCATGTCAAGTCCCAGTCTGTCATTCTGCAATACTTTAAAATCTTTATTGAAAGCAAGGGAGCAGAAAAACTCCATAGGCTGTCTTCCTCTGTCACATTTTGCCCTTCTAGTGGGGCATGTTTAAGTCCCACTAGGGGGCGATACGCATTAGAATGAGACAACCTGGGGAGTGTTTCTATCCACATGTAATAATATAGTTATAGACACATTGGCCCAGATTCAGGTAGGGGCGCGCACTGATACGGCGGCGCAGCGTCTCGTCTTTACGCTACGCCTCCGTAAATTACAGGAGCTACGCTGTATTCACGAAGCACTTGCTCCGTAATTTGCGGCGGCGTTGCGTAAGCGCGCGTAATTCAAATGATCCCGAATGTACTGCGCATACGCCGTCCCTAAATTTTCCCGACGTGCATTGCGGTAAATGACCTCGCAAGGATGTCATTGGCTTCGACGTGAACGTAAATGGCGTCCAGCGCCATTCACGAAAGACTTACGCAAACGTCGTAAAATTTGAAAATCGCGACGCGGGAACGACGTCCATACTTACCATTGGCTGCGCCTCCTAATAGCAGGAGCAGCCTTACGATGAAACCGACGCACGCAAACAACGTAAAAAACAACCGCCGGGCGCACGTACGTTTGTGAATCGGCGTATACAGTATATATATGTCACATTAATTTATTATGAGTTGGTGATCCATTATCACCGTGGTCATTCTCACATTCTTTTTACTCCCCCCCCCCCCCCCCCCCCATATTTTGTTCTATTCTCACCTCCCCTTCTTAACTGTAGCGTGGCCGAGCTCCTCTTCCTCCTGTCAGTCAGGTGTCCTGCCATATTTTCGGGGGACTCTGCGTCGCGCATGCGCAGTACAAGGGGGGTCCTTATCCCCCGGGCAGAACTTATTCGGCAGAACACCGGCTGGGTCCCTGCGCTACAGGAGATTCAGTTTCCTGTTCCCGGCCGGACTGAACGGAAGTAAGCACTCAGTGTGCACTTCCTGTCAGTCCGGCCGGGAACAGGACACTGAATCTCCTGTACTCGGTCGGACTGACAGGAGGAAAGAAGAGGAGCTCGGCCACGCTACAGCCTGAAAAGGGGAAGTTGGGGGCCCCAGGCCAGCTCGGGGCCCCAAGCAATTGTTTGTTTTGCCTGTCCTGTAGCGACGGGCCTGAGTAGATGCACAAAAGCTTCAGCAGCAGGGGACAGAACTGGCAGAGGGCAATTTAACCCTTGTACACCCATCCACAACTAGAGTACCAGTGTTGGGTGGTGTTGTCTTTTAATAAGAAATGGTGAATATGGATGTAAAATCATGATGGAAACACTTACCTATGAATGATACCACGTCCGTGCAGATATTGCAGAGCGCAGAGAAGTTCAGCAGCAATAAATCTGTAAAAAAAGAGAAAAGGTCTGTTAATATCACACATCTCACAGAATAAGTAAATAAATGATTAATAGATGATTTCTTCCAAGCCGTGCAAGTCAGAGGAACTGACTGAATGGACTGAATGATAGGCACTGTTCAGTTTTTGGGGTAATACAGTTGTTGGTCCTAAACCAGCCCATAGAAATTTGTCACTCTACGTGAAAAACGTGGCAAAATGCATATCACACTTGTGGTGCCATTAATTCTTAACCACGCGGGTATACTGCGGCAGGTTTGCTCGCCTGGGTATACGTCAGCCACTTTAAGACCACTTGGGGGGGCGTGACAAAGGAGTCGATTCTCGTGCACGGCGGCTGCGATGTTCACCAGGCACCAGTGGGTCGCTTCTGAGAGACAGAATGGAGGTCTGTCAGTGTAAAAAGACAGATCTCCGCTCTGTCAGGGGTGAGGAGAGGGGTGAGGAGAGGGGGGAGGAGAGCGATCTATTGTTCATACTAAGTATGAACAACGATCGGTCTCCTCTTTCAGGCAGTCCCATCCCCCCACAGTTATAATCACTAGCTAGGACACACATTTAACCCCTTGATTGCCCCTAGTTTTAACCTCTTCCCTGCATGTGACATTTATACAGTAATCAGTGGCTATTTTTAGCTCTGATTGCTGTATAAATGTCAATGGTCGCAAAAAAGTGTCAAAAGTGTCTGATCTGTCCACCGCAATGTTGCATTCCCAATAAAAATCGCTGATCGCCACCATTAGTAGTAAAAAAAAAATATAATAAAAATGAAATAAATCTACCCCCCTATTTTGTAGACTCTTTTGCGCAAACCAATCAATATACGCTTATTGCGATTTTTTTTTTTTTTTTTTTTTACCAAAAATATGTAGAATAATACATATCGATCTAAACTGAGGAAGAATTTAATTTTTTTTTAATATTTTGGGGTGATATTTATTATAGCAAAAAGTAAAAAATATTGATTTTTTTTCAAAAATTTTCTTGTTTATAGTGCAAACAAAAAAACGCAGATTTGATCAAATACCACCAAAAGAAAGCTCTATTTGTGTAAAAAAATGGACATTGATTTTGTTTGGGTACAACATTGCATGATCGCGCAATTGTCAGTTAAAGCGTCAAAGTGCCATATCGCAAAAAGTGGCCTGGTCAGGAAGGAGGCAAATCCTTCCGGGGCTGAAGTGGTTAATGGCATCTCAAACGCAGGTAGCAGTTGCCTGAAAAAATGCACCAAAATTTACATTGCAAAAGGGCATGAGGCTCACTGCCCAAAAAAGTCCATGAGTTACTTTGGCACATTTAGCACAAGTAGGGCAGCTCATACAAATGAATAGGCTGCCTTGTGCTGTTGCACAAAAAACATGTAAAAAAGGGAAAAATAAACGCGTTGCGTGGCGCAGGTGTGAATACACCCTTAGATCATACCTTTGTGATACTTACCTTATTGCAGCAGTTGATAATGGAGCAGAAGTCTTGATCTGGTTGGATAGTTCTCCTCCTCTCATGTACTCCATAACGAAGAAAAGATTTTCCTGTAAAAGACAAAGAAATATATAAGTTCAAAAAGGGAAAGTGGATGTAAGGATTGTGTTTTGTCAGAAATGCAGAAATATAGGGCTTATGATAACAAAGGACAGCACTAGATTTCTGGCAGGATCAACAGGTATTTGTCTGCTCTTAATGAAGAGATATAACAAAATACTTTGGGCTAGATTCAGGTAGCCGGGCGCATTGTTACGGCGGCGTAGCGTATCGTATTTACACTACGCCGCTGTAAATCAGAGAGGCAAGTGCTGTATTCACAAAGCACTTGCCTCCTAAGTTACGGCGGCGTAGCGTAAATGGGGCCGGCGTAAGCGCGCCTAATTCAAATGAGTATGAGGGGGCGTGTTTTATGTAAATGGGTGGTGACCCGACGTGATTGACGTTTTTTTACGAACGGCGCATGCGCCGTCCGTGTACATATCCCAGCGTGCATTGCTCCAAAGTACGCCGCAAGGACGTATTGGTTTCGACGTGAACGTAAATTACGTCCAGCCCTATTCGCGAACGACTTACGCAAACAACGTAAAATATTCAAAATTCGACGCGGGAACGACGTCCATACTTAACATTGCGTACGCCTCATAGAAGCAGGAGCAACGTTACGCCGGAAAAGCCTTACGCAAACGACGTAAAAAAATTCCGCCGGGCACACGTACGTTTGTGAATCTGCGTATCTAGGTCATTTGCATATTCTACGACGGAAGCGCCACCTAGCGGCCAGCGTAAATATGCACACAATTATACGCCAGCGTATTCAAGTTACGTCAGCGGAGAAAGCCTATTTTTTCAACGTATCTGCCTTTGAGAATCGGCGTAAAGATACGACGGCTCAGATTTGAAATTACGGTGGCGTATCTGGAGATACGCCGCCGTATGTTGTTGCTGAATCTAGCCCTTTGATTTGTATATTTATTAGACCAAGTGGGAACAAACAAGAGATGGTCACTGTTGGGTTTACATTTTACACTTTAAATGTAAGTTCACATTAAAGTCAGAATACATTTTTTTGGTAGGAACTTTAAATACCGTATTTATCGGCGTATACCGCGCACTTTTTTGCCCTGAAAATTAGGACAAAATCGTGGGTGCGCGGTATACGCCGATACCCGCTTTCCCGCGCCGAGTTTTGAATACTGCGCCGACATATACCGAGCGCAGTACACTCGGGTATAGTCGGCCAGTCTCGGCTCCTTCCGCGCTCACGTCCTGGACGTACAGGACGTCAGCGCGGGTAGCCGAGCGTTGCCGACAATACACGAGTGTACTGCGCTCTGTATATGTCGGCGCAGTATTCAAACTCGGCGCGGAAAAACGAGCGGGGAGGACGCGAGGACGCCGCAGAAGGATGCCGGACCCGCCAAAGAGGACACCGGACCCTCCGCAGAAGGACACCCGAAGCCGCAGAAGGACACCGGACCCGACGAGGCCGCCGATGGACGCCGCGCAAGACACCAAAACTGTAAGTACAAAAAAAACTTTTTTTCCACAGGATTGGGGGCCACTTTAGGGGTGCGCGGTATACACGGGAGCACGTTATACCGCGATAAATACGGTATATGCACCTTTCCTTATTGGGTAAGCAATATACAGAGCCACATAACATGCAAACATGTTCTACCAGGCTACCATTACAGTGACTCTGGGCCAGATTCTCAAAAGAGTTACGCCGGTGTATCTACAGATACACCGGCGTAATTCGAAAATCCCGCCGGCGTATCATTGTTTTGTATTCTCAAAACAAGGTACGCCGAAATTAGGGTAGGATCCGACTGGTGTAAGTCACTTACATCGTCGGATCCTAAATGCAATACTACACTGACCGCTAGGTGGCGTTTACGTTCAGGCCTCATTTGACTATGCAAATGAGCCTGATACGCCGATTCCCGAACAAATTTGCGTCGCCTCGTCGTCGTTTACGTCGTTTCCGTAAGCGCAAGGTTACCCCTATATGAGGGGTAACCTTCAGCCAGTCCGCCGTATGCCATGTTAAGTATGGCGTCAGGTCCGCGTCGTCTTTTTCCGTCGGTTTACGTCGTTTTACTAAGTCGTTCGCGAATATGACTTGACGTCAATGACGCTCACGTCGGCGTCATTGACGTTTTCCGTCGTGAGCTGGAGCATGCGCACTGGGCTATTTTTACGCCCGGTGCATGCGCAGTTCGATCGGCGCGGGGGCGCACTTAATTTGAATACAAGCCGCCATACGCCGGGCCATTTACACTACGCCGCCGCAAATTACGGAGCAAGTGCTTTGCGAATACGGCAGTTGCTCAAGTATTTTGCGGCGGCATGGTGTAAATGGCTTACGCTACGCTACGCCGGAATGTATGAGAATCTGGCCCTCTGTCATGAGAGAACTACAGGGGCTAAACCTGATCCAAGTCAGTGACAGAAAAGCCAAAGTAAGAGCAAGACAGCCAGGGAGAGAACTAGACTTTCCACCATTCTACAATGGCAGCCGCCATAATTCTCCCATGTCCGAGCCTCTGAGAAGCTGGAACATCTCTAATGTTTTTCTGGTTTGGGCATTTCTTTCTAGGTGTGTGCTGGACTTGGAGATCAAATGGATGTGATTTGATGAGTGATTGATAGAAAATGTGACACTTACTTCTGATTGGAAGGTTCCATAGGCGTGTGTACAAAACAGACTGTCTCCAACTGCTTCAAGTATTTGTCTCTCTATAAGGACACTTTTAGGATCTTCATTTAATAATTGCCTTTTCTTTACCACCTTGACTGCCAGTTTCTGGTCTGTGGCAGGATGGGATGCCAGGGCGACCTAAAATAAAAAAAAACATAGGACACAAATGATTAGAGATAATTCAGCACCAGGTTCTGAAAAGGTTACCTCTGGGTCCCCAGCAGCAACCCCCAGCCTGGCTACAATTGTTAGTCTTAGCTTGAAAACACAAGTATATTATAAAGCATGAACTCAGCAGGCTTTTAGCAAGTTGTAAGTGGTTTTGGCTGTTAGGGCCAGATTCACAGAGCAGATATGACGGCGTATCTCCTGATACGCCGTCGTATCTGTTGTTCTATCTATGCGACTGATTCATAGAATCAGTTACGCATAGATAGCCATAAGATCCGACAGGTGTAATTGTTTTACACTGTCGGATCTTAAGATGCAATACCGCGGCCGCCGCTGGGGGGAGTTTGCGTCGTAAACCAGCGTCGGGTATGCAAATTAGGAGTTGCGGCGATCCACGCCGGTTTTTCGCGTTCACTACGTCGCCGCTAGTCTAGTTTCCCGTCGCAAAGTTAGTCGTTTTTTTTGGTGCCTTAACTTTACACAGCAATCGTATTGCTGTATATAGTATGGCCGTCGTTCCCGCGTCGAAATTAAAAAAATAACGTCGTTTGCGTAAGCCGTCCGGGAATACGGAATTACGCTACGCGCGTCGCCGTTCGAAAAAATGACGTCACTTCTCGCAAAGCACGGCGGGAGTTCGGAAACGGAGCATGTGCGGTAGGTCCGGCGCGGGAGCGCGCCTAATTTAAATGGCACACGCCCATTTGAATTGGCCCGCCTTGCGCCGGAGGCCGCCGGCGTAGGTTTTCATCGCAAGTGCTTGGTGAATCAGGCACTTGCGATGAAAAATTGCGGCGGTGTAACGTATCTACGATACGTTACGCCGCCGCTCTTCTACGTGAATCTGGCCCTTAGTCACTAACTTAGTGAATGGAGATAGCTTTAAATAGGCTTTTAGCAAACTTAGCGAAAACTACAGCCAGCACTCGCTCTTAAGTCTGTGTTCAGAATTCATATATTGAGGGTAAAGTCTATGAAGCTCTGAAGCCAAACTCTTTACAATCTGCTAAATACAGTTTAACCACTTCCCGACCGCCTCATGTAGATATACGTCGGCAGAATGGCACGGACAGGCACATCAACGTACCTGTACGTGCCTGCCTAGACGTGGGTCGGGGGTCCGATCGGGACCCCCCCCCCCGCTACACGCGGCGGTCGGGTTCCCTCGGGGAGCGATCCGGGACAACGGCGCGGCTATTTGTTTATAGCCGCTCCGTCGCGATCGCTCCCCGGAGCTGAAGAACGGGGAGAGCCGTATGTAAACACGGCTTCCCCGTGCTTCACTATGGCGCTGGCCCTTTATAGGGGAGACTCGATCGATGACGTCATTCCTACAGCCACACCCCCCTACAGTTGTAAGCACACACTAAGTGTACACTAAATCCTACAGCGCCACCTGTGGTTAACTCTCAAACTGCAACTGTCATTTTCACAATAAAGAATGCAATTTAAATGCATTTTTTGCTGTGAAAATGACAATGGTCCCAAAAATGTGTCAAAATTGTCCAAAGTGTCCGCCAAAATGTCGCAGTCACGAAATAAATCGCTGATCGCCGCCATTAGTAGTAAAAAAATAAATAAAATAAAAATGCAATAAGACTATCCCCTATTTTGTAAACGCTATAAATTTTGCGCAAACCAATCGATAAACGCTTATTGCGTTTTTTTTTTACCAAAAATAGGTAGAAGAATACGTATCGGCCTAAACTGAGGAAAATGTTTTTTTTATATATGTTTTTGGGGGATATTTATTATAGCAAAAAGTAAAAAATATTGCATTTTTTTCAAAATTGTCGCTTTATTTTTGTTTATAGCGCAAAAAATAAAAACCGCAGAGGTGATCAAATACCACCAAAAGAAAGCTCTATTTGTGGGGAAAAAAGGACGCCAATTTTGTTTGGGAGCCACGTCGCACGACCGCGCAATTGTCTGTTAAAGCGACGCAGTCCCGAACTGTAAAAACACCTTGGGTCTTTAGGCAGCATATTGGTCCGGGGCTTAAGTGGTTAAGTACACATTAGCTTATTGCCTTATCTACCAACGGATTTCTAATTGTGTCGAGCTGCTTTTTGTGTATTACACCCCCGCCAGACAGTACACCACCAACATGATTTAGGCTAGATGCACTCCACTCGCTTTGCATTCATTTAATACACACTAAACACATTTGAGATGATGTGCGTTGGCATGCAATTATTTTAACAATGGTGTAAAATAACTTTATTGTTCCTTCTTTAAACACTTGCCGACCTGCTCACACAGATATACTGCAGCAGGTCGCCTCTCCTGCACGAATCGACGTACCTGTGCGTCGATCCGTGCAAGGATATCGGGCGTGCCCGCGGGTACTGCGGATTCTATGTCCGCTGGCAACCCGCGGTCGCAGTGAGGAGAGGCAGAGTGGGGAACTGTAAACAAGGCGGTTCCCCATTCTGCCAGATGACATGACAGAGATCTACTGTTCCCAGTGATCGGGAATGGTGATCTCTGTCATGTTCCAGCAAGCCCATCCCCACTACAATTAGAACACAACCAGGGAACACAGTTAACCCCTTAATTGCCCCTAGTGTTAACCTATTTGCTGACAGTGTCATTTTTACATTGATCAGTGCAAATCTTATATCTGATCAATGTAATAATGTTGCTGGTCCCAAAAAAGTGTCATTTGGGGTCAGATTTGTCCGCCGCAATGTTGCAGTCCTGCTAAAAATCGTATAAGAATACATATCAGCCTAAACTGATGAATAAATTAGTTTTTATATATATATATTTTTGGTATGTGTTATAGCAGAAAGTAAAAAAAGTATATATCTTTTCAATTGGTCTTTTTTTGTTTATAGCGCAAAAAATAAAAACCGCAGAGGTGATCAAATACCACCAAAACAAAGCTGTATTTGTGGGTAAAAAAGGACATCAATTTAGTTTGGGTACAGGATCGCATGACCACGCAATTGTCAGCTAAAGATATAAATAATAAAATAATAGATTTCAGTTTCTCATTGAGTATCACAGCTCAGTGTGTGTAGTGTAAATGGGAAGTGGTAAGGAATACAGTGGTGTGACCCAGGGCCGTCTTAATAGTATCATGGGCCCCTGGGCAAAGAAATGCTCTGGGGCCCCTACAACGATGACAGTGCAGGTAAACAGACATCAAGTAGGTAGGAGGCAGACTGCCTTCCTTGTGTATCTATCACTCTCAGTGCCACTATGAGGCCCCCAACTTCGGGGCAGCTTGGGCTCAAGGACCAGCTGCTTTGGGGAAAGCGCAGGGGCCCCCATGCAGCTGGGGCCCCTGGGCAGTGCCCAGGTGTGCCCTCTCATTAAGACAGCCCTGGTGTGACCTCCACCTACAGCCTAATGTTAGCCCACTGACAATATTAATAACCACTAACATGCAATACATTAAACCTGCTGTTCATATATCTTTGATTACTTACTTTTCCGTAGCTACCTTGACCAATAATCTTATGAAAGATAAAGCTGTCAAGGTTCAATTCGGCAGGTGGACTGCTTCCCACGTTGGTTCCGGGCACATCCCTGACTGCCTTGTTGCCTCCCTCACTGACTTCCTTGTTGACTGGCTCGCTGACAGCCTGGTTGATTGGCTCACTGACATCCTCGTGGACTATCTCACTGACTGCCTCATTGATTGGCTCGCTGATAGCCTGGTTGACTGGCTCGCTAATAACCTGGTTGACAGGTTCACTGACAACCTGGTTGATTAGTTCACCGACAACCTCGTGGACTGTCTCACTGACAGCCTCTTTGATTGGCTCGCTGACAGCCTGGTTGTTTGGCTCGCTAATAACCTGGTTGACAGGTTCACTGACAACCTGGTTGACAGGTTCACTGACAACCTGGTTGATTAGCTCACTGACAACATCGTGGACTGTCTCACTGAGTGCCTCGTTGATTGGCTTGCTGACAGCCTGGTTGACTGTCTCACTGACTGCCCCGTTGATTGGCTCGCTGACAGCCTGGTTGTTTGGCTCGCTAATAACCTGGTTGACAGGTTCACTGACAACCTGTTTGATTAGCTCACTGACAACCTCGTGTACTGTTTCACTGAGTGCCTCGTTGATTGGCTCGCTGACAGCCTGGTTGTTTGGCTCGCTGACTGTCTCGTTGATTGGCTCGCTGACAGCCTGGTTGTTTGGCTCACTAATAACCTGGTTGACAGGTTCACTGACAACCTGGTTGATTAGCTCACTGACAACCTGGTTGATTAGCTCACTGACAACCTCGTAGACTGTCTCACTGACTGCCTCGTTGATTGGCTCGCTGACTGCCTCGTTGATTGGCTTGCTGACTGCCTCGTTGATTGGCTCACTGACTGCCTCGTTGATTGGCTCGCTGACTGCCTCGTTGATTGGCTCGCTGACTGCCTCGTTGATTGGCTCACTGACTGCCTCGTTGATTGGCTCACTGACTGCCTTGTTGATTGTCTTGCTGATTGCCTCGTTGACTACAAGATAAAAATAAATTATGACATGTTATTACCTTACAGCAATAGAACACCTAATTCATAAAACACTAAATGACAATGGTGGAAAACACATGGAAAAGAGATATTACTGTTTACTACGACTCCTAGGTGAGAAGTAGTTTGGCCAAATAAAGTGAAATAGCTTCATGTTACTAAATAGATTGCAGCATGTTTTCATGTGTGAAAGATTTATAATGTCAGTATCTACAGTAGTTGACTTAACCCTATGACCTGCAAGGATATGACCTGTACATCATGGCAGTCGAAGGGTCAAACGAGTTCAAGACTCCAATAGAAGCAGTAAATCTGCTGCATATTGTACAAGAAATCGGGGTGGTTATAAAGATGCCCAATCACTTCTATACCATTCAGAATTGGTAGATGTAAAACCACCCATCCACTTCACCTTTTTAAATTGGGGAAGCCTGCTCCGGGGAGCCCGGGACCATAACACTTCCCTGCCATTAGATTCCAGCCAGCCATGTCTAGAAGAGACGGATTGTCCCAGTGGGCCAGTATGAAAGATCATAAGTTAGATCCCCACATATTACAACCCCCCCTCACATATTATAGCCCCCCTAACTCCAGAGAAATGCTAAATCTTTCTGGGTACTACTTGGGTGCAATTACTATTTCTAAATGTTCCCTATAATGTAGCAAATCTTCACTTTTTAAGTACAGGTCCACTTTAATCCTTAGGCCCAAAAATGTGATTTACCATGTGTGAGAAAAGTGAGAACATTTTTGTGGCAGAAAAAGGGTTAAAGAAATATTATCATATCAGGGAGAACTGCAGGGGTGGTCATACACATTCATATGCCTGATCCAATATAGGAGGACAGATCTATCTATAGCTGCAGCTCACCCAAACCCATTTATTCAGCTGAGTATAGCATTAGATTTTGTGCTTGAGCAATGAGAGGGTAACATTCACTTTTCTAAAGGCACAGTGGGGGTCCTACTCTACAGCTGTTGGCAGGGGACAGGCTTTTCTACTCAGCTTGTGGCTGCTTTCTGTAAGGGGCCCGGAGGTCCCCAGGGGCCCGGAGATCCCCAGGGCCCCGGATGACCACCCCCCCCTTTTTTTTTTTTATAAAAAAAAAACCTTTTTTTTATATTTTTTTATTTTTATATATATATATATATAATTATTATTATTAAAGGGCCCAGAGGTCCCCAGGGCCCCGAATGGCATCCCCCCTTTTTTTTATTAAAAAAAATGTTTTTTTTTTAATATTATTTTATTTCTTTTTATAGAAATAAAATAATGAGCCATTTAATTAAAAAAAAAAATATATATATATATATATATATATATATATATATATTTTATTAAATGGCTCAGAGGTCCCCAGGGCTCCATGTGGCAAACCCCCCTTTTTTTTTATAAATGTTTATTTTTTATTTTTTGTTTATCTATTTATTTATTTATTTATTTTTTTTATTAAAGGGCCCAGAGGTCCCCAGGGCCCTGGATGTCAACCACCGTTTTTTTTATTTTTTTATAAATGTTTATTTTTATTTATTTTTTTATATATATTTTTTTATTAATTTTTTATTAAAGGGCCCAGAGGTTTCTTTTTTTTATTAAAGGGCCCAGAGGTCCCAGATGGCAACCCCCCCCTTTTTTTGTAATTTATTTTTATAAAAAAAAAATGTTTTTATATATATATATATATATATATATATATATATATATATATATATATATATATATATATTTTTTAATTCAAGGGCCCAGAGGTCCCCCATTTAAAAAAAAAAAAATATATATATATTTTATTTCTTTTCTTTTTTTTTATTAAAGGGCTCAGAGGTCCCCAGGCCCCCCCCTTTTTTATATATATCTTTTTATTTCTTGTTTATTTATTTATTTCCCCCTGCTTCACAATTCGCGTCAGCCACCCGCCCCCGCTTCTCTCTCAATTTCAGGCGGCAGCACCCCCCCCATGCCTGAAGCTGTGTAAGGGGCCCCATAATTCCCGATGGCGGCCCTGCTGCTTTCTAACAGAAACACGCTCTAAGGGGCTCATTTATAACAGAAAGTGGATATGGTAATGCACCCCTGCACTGGCCTAACTATGGTTTTATCCCTCATAAAATATCTAAACAGTGACAATTGTGTTATATTTTATGTAATTGTTTTCATCATTCTTACTTGTCTCATCTTCAATGGTCAACTGTTTCTTTTTTGGAGGTGCAGGGGAAATCTCATCTGATGCTGGTCTCTTGTTCCTCTTGGGCACTTTAGCAGTATATCTTCCCTTTTTTGCCGTCCTTTCTTTATCAGCTGATTGGTCAGATTCATTATCTCTCTTCTTCTTCTTTCCTCTGGTCTTCTCAATCTTCTCTATCGTGTTATATTTTATTGTCTCATCTGCGATGGTCAACTGTTTCTTATTTGGAGGTGCAGGGGAAATATCATCTGATGCTGGTCTCTTGTTCCTCTTGCGCACTATAGCAGTATATCTTCCCTTTTTTGCCGTCCTTTCTTTATCAGCTGATTGGTCAGATTCATTATCTCTCTTCTTCTTCTTTCCTCTGGTCTTCTCAATCTTCTCTTTCGTGTTATATTTTATTGTCTCATCTGCGATGGTCAACTGTTTCTTATTTGGAGGTGCAGGGGAAATCTCATCTGATGCTGGTCTCTTGTTCCTCTTGGGCACTATAGCAGTATATCTTCCCTTTTTTGCCGTCCTTTCTTTATCAGCTGATTGGTCAGATTCATTATCTCTCTTCTTCTTCTTTCCTCTGGTCTTCTCAATCTTCTCTTTCGTGTTATATTTTATTGTCTCATCTGCGATGGTCAACTGTTTCTTATTTGGGGGTGCAGGGGAAATCTCATCTGATGCTGGTCTCTTGTTCCTCTTGGGCACTTTAGCAGTATATCTTCCCCTTTTTGCCGTCCTTTCTTTATCAGCTGATTGGTCAGATTCATTATCTCTCTTGTTCTTCTTTCCTCTGGTCTTCTCAATCTTCTCTTTCGTGTTATATTTTATTGTCTCATCTGCGATGGTCAACTGTTTCTTATTTGGAGGTGCAGGGGAAATCTCATCTGATGCTGGTCTCTTGTTCCTCTTGGGCACTATAGCAGTATATCTTCTCTTTTTTGCTGTCCTTTCTTTATCAGCTGATTGGTCAGATTCATTATCTCTCTTTTGCTTCTTTCCTCTGGTCTTGTCACTCTCCTCTCTGGAACTCTTTCTCTCTCCAGAATCCCTCCCCTCATCAGAGTTCCCATGTTTGTTTTTCCTTTTTTGGGGGTTTTGACGTGTCCCCGCCCTTAACCCACCACCTAATAAAATGGTCTCATCCAAATCATCCACAGAAGGTCCCCCTTGGAGGATTTTACAAGTAACCTCATGTCTCCTCTGATATGGATGATATCTTAAATTTAGCTTTTGCCTTTTTCCTTTGGCATTCTCCTCTCTGGAACTCTTTCTCTCTTCAGAGTTCCCACGCTTAGTTTCCCCATTTTTGGGGTGTTGAGGTGTCTCCACCTTTAACCCACTATGTAATAAAGTGGGCTTATCCAAATCATCCATAGAATTTTGCTCTTGGATGAATTTCCAAGTAATCTCATCCCTGATCTTATATGGATGAAATCTGTAAGTGTGTCTTCTCCTTTGCCACTTCATAATAATATATTGTAATGAAATGCACAGAGCACTAGAAAAGCGATGCGTTTACCACCTCTAGCAAAATCAAACTGACTCAGTCCAACTGCAGATTGCTTATATTGACTGAGCTGTGAGTGAGTGAGTGAGAAACGTGTATAGCGCTATGACATCATCGTTGCTAGGATACCATCAGATAAGCCAGATGTTGTTTGCAAGAATACCAACTGCCAGTGGGTCCCCTCAGCCAATCAGATTCAAGCTGACGATTTCCACAGTGATTTTCAAATTTTCAAAATAAGAGAGCTTAGTATTCACTTTGCATGTATGAAATCCAATACATAGATAAATCTGTGGAGCTCCTAACACAGATGAGGCTTTTATATAAGCCTGATTTTGGGGTCATTTCCAATGACATAGACAATTGTCATTAGGACTGCTCAAAGCACATTGAGATGAATCAGTAAATAGGGTTTTTTAACCACTTGCTGACCTTGGCTTTTTCTGAAATGTGTTGTTTACAAGTTTAAATCAGTATTTTTTTCAAGAAAATTACTTAGATCTCCCAAATATATTTTAACAGAGACCCTAGAGATTAACCACTTAAGGACCGCCGCACGGCTATATACCTCCTTAGTTTGAAGAGGGATATCTCGGTAACGGCAGCAGCAGCTGCCACAACCGAGATATCCATCTCTTCAGGCAGCGGTCCTGTAAACGATAATGGTGGTCTCTGCAGCGGATTCGCTGTGAGATCACCGTTATCTGCGACGGGAGAGGGGCCCCCCCTCCCACCACTCTCCCGCAGCTGCAGAGCTGCTTTACATTGACTGAGCTATGACATCTTCGTTGCTAGGATACCATCAGAACAGCCAGAGTTCCGCTTCCAACTGCCAGTGCCTCCCCTCAGCCAATCAGATTCAAACTGACAATTTCCACAGTGATTTTCAATTTTTCAAAATAAGAGAGCTTAGTATTCACTCTGAAATCCAATACATAGATAAATCTGTGGAGCTCCTAATGAGGCTTTTATATAAGCCTGATTTTGGGGTAATTTCCAATGACATAGACAGTTGTCATTAGGGCTGCTCAAAACACATTGAGATGAATCAATCAGTAGATAGTTTTTTTTTTAATCCACCTGCTGACCTTGGCTTTTTCTGACATTTGTTGTTTACAAGTTTAAATCAGTATTTTTTTCAAGAAAATTACTTAGATCTCCCAAACACTATATATACTATATATACGCCAGGGTTGGGTCCTGGATGGACGCTATGTTGAGCCAATTTTTGGAGTCTGGTCTCTTTAAAGCAGTGGTGTAGGATTCAGGAGAGCCTCCCCTTCTGACCCCTGGCTTTCAGGCACACAGGGGGTTAAAGCGGTTGTTCCCCCCAAAAAATTGTTACCCTTAGATTGATGCTCGTTGTGTCTAGGGGAATCGGCTAGTTGTTTTAAAATCGAAGCTGTACTTACCGTTGTAGAGAGCGATCTTCTCCGCCACTTCCGGGTATGGTCTTCGGGTCTGGGCGTTCCTTCTTGATTGACAGCCTTTCGACAGGCTTCCGACGGTCGCATCTATTGCGTCACGATTTTCCGAAAGTAGCCGAACGTCGGTGCGCAGGCGCCGTATAGAGCCGCGCCGACGTTCGGCTTCTTTCGGCTACTCGTGACGCCATGGATGCGACCGTCGGAAGACTGTCAATCAAGAAGGAACGCCCAGCCCCGAAGACCATACCCGGAAGCGGCGGAGAAGATCGCTCTCTACAACGGTAAGTAAAGCTTCGATTTTAAAACAACTAGCCGATTCCCCTAGACACAACGAGCATCAATCTAAGGGTAACAATTTTTTGGAGGGGGAACTACCGCTTTAAGAACTCCCAGGAAATCAGCTTAAAGGACAGGAAGTGCTGATAGAGGGTGTGAAGGAGTTTGGGAGTAAACCTGTCTGCAGAAGCTGTGCATTGCTGGGAAGGACTGGAAGTTCTATAAGGCGGAGTGATATCAACTGCACTCCGCCTCTTATCCCTGCTAGTATTATCCAGAGCGGTTACTACCCCAAAACTGCACCCTTTTTAGCTATAGTGGCCAGGGGTGTACACCTGTTGTAGCTGCTGTAGGAATTATATGCCCTTTCACGCTTGGCAGGTATAGCAAGCCAAGCGTGACCTATTCAAGTGTATGAGGCAACTCTGCAAGCGCCCTGCAATCTTGTACAGTTCAGCGACCAAGGGATTAAAGTGGGGGGTTAGGAGGTGTTGCATCGCCTCCTCACCACCTGCTTTAACATGTTGGACCCCACACAAGTATGTAGTTGCCGGGGCACTTGCAGAGTAGCCTTATTTACTTGAATAGGTTGCGTTTGGCGGGCGGTAGTGCCCACTGAAAGTGATAGGGGGCCATATTCTGAGAGAAGTTACGATGGAGTATCTCAGGATACTCCATCGTATCTCCCTTTTTTGGCCCGTGTATCTATGCGACTGATTCTTAGAATCATTTTCGCATAGATACACTTAAGATCCGCCATGTGTAAGTCACTTACACTGTCGGATCTTAAATGTAAGTACGCCGCCCGCCGCTAGATGGCATGTACGTGAAGGACTCATTTGCTTATGCAAATGAGCCTGCTACGCCGATTCCCGAACGATTTCTCGTCGCTAACGTCGTTTGCGTAAGCGGAAACTTACTCCTGCTATATGAGGAGTAAGTTTCCGCAAGTCCCACGTAGGCCATGTTACGGATGGCGTCGGGTCCGCGTCGTGTTTTTCCGTCGGCTACGTAGTTTCCGTAAGTCGTTCTTGAATATGACGTCATTGACATTTTACGCCGAGAACTGGAGAATGCGCACTGGGCTTTTTTAAGCCTGGCGCATGCGCAGTTACTTAGAATCGGGGGCGCGCTTAATTTGAATAGAAGCCGCCCCCTTGGAGATACGCGTGGCTACGCCGGGGCATTTACACTCCGCCGCCCCAAACTACGGAGCAAGTGTTTGGGGAATACAGCACTTGCTCCTGTAGGTTGGGGCGGCGGAGTGTAAATGCCTTACGCGCAGCCCGCGGACATTTAGCCAGAATATGGGCCAGGGAGTATAATTCCTGCTGCAGCATGTGTATACCCTAGGCTTTTGCAGCTGAAGGGGGTACAGCTTGAGGGCAGTAAAACTGCGGCTCAACTGCAGGATTTTACTGCCCTCCGACCGTACGTGTGAATGAGCCCTAAAGGCTCCGCCACCAAATCCAACTAAGGGCTCATTCACAAGTGTAGCAGAAACTGTTGCTCCACTGAAAAGCAATCCAGGTATGTTTTACAGCTGGTGAGGTGGTGGTTACGATGCGGTGGTACAACAATTCTAGGCTTAAATCAGGTGGTGAGTGGACGATATTGCACCCTGTGATCTCTGACTTCTCCCATGTTGTTGGGTAGATCTCCTGGTCTCTAAGGTTGTCTACTCCTGCCGTCTAGATAGTCCAATAGATTAATAAAGTGTAGCGTTCCAAATTCCACAATAACTGATAGCAGAGTTTTACACCCAGCTGCCCATAGAGCTGACAGGGGTCTTCTCCTGTGCACCTTCAGTTTCTGCCTGGTGGACAGATGTCAAAACACTGCCGACTTCACACCGTGTGAAAGGGGCCCAAAACATACATCATTGAGTTTTCCATAAAAAAAAAAAGTTTATTACAATAAACATTTAGAAATGGTCATGGTTTCATAGGCAAATTGATCGCTCATCAGGTCTCCATATATCACTCTCTATATGACTAATACAGATTGAGTGTACTTCCTCGAACGCCTGGGAATGCGTCAACAGCTGCCAAAACCTGAATTTGAACCAGGGCCCTTTAGATCTTCAATCTAACGCTCTCCCAACTGAGCTATTTTGGCAAGTTAAGGGGCATATATTTTATTAATTAGACATTTAGCTGGATTCAAGTAGGGCGCTGCATCTTTAAGGCGGCGTAGCGTATCGTATTTACGCTACGCTGCCTTAAGTCAGCCTTTAAGGCGGCGGCGTAGCGTAAATGGGGCCGGCGTAAGCGCGCCTAATTCAAATGAGGATGAGGGGGCGTGTTTTATGTTAATGGGGGGGCGACCAGACGTGATTAACGTTTTTTACGAACAGCGAATGCGCCATCCGTGTACATATCCCAGTGTGCATTGCTCCAAAGTACGCCGCATGGACGTATTGGTTTCGACGTGAACGTAAATTACGTCCAGCCCCATTCACGGACGACTTACGCAAACAACGTAAAATTTTCAAATTTCGATGCGGGAACTACGGCCATACTTAACATTGGGTACGCCACCTAGGGGGCAGCTTTAACTTTACGCAGCGTATCTCTTACGGAAAAGGCGTATCTTTACTGCGACGGGCGCACGTAAGTTCGTGAATCGGCGTATCTAGGCATTTACATATTCTACGCCGAACTCAACGGAAGCGCCACCTAGCGGCCAGCCTAAATATTGCACCCTAAGATACGACGGCGCAGGCTGTCGTATCTTAGCTAGGTTTAAGTGTATCTCAGTTTGAGAATACACTTAAACTTACGACGGCGCAGATTCAGAGTTACGTCGGCGTATCTCTTTCTGAATCTAGCTAATTGAGTTTGCTTAGAGGTGGGATATTGTGGATTTTTGAGCGCTGTACTTTATTCATTTGTTTCATGAACTTGGCAATACATTTCTGGGTGCTTTCCTCTGCCGAAGGAGCTGCAGGTGCTGCATACAAGAAGGAAGAAAACAATTATTTGATCCCCTGCTGATTTTGTATGTTTGCCCACTGACAAAAAAATGATCAGTCTATAATTGTAATAGTTTATTTTATCCGTGAGAGACAGAATAACAACAAAAATATCCAGAAAAACGCATTTCAAAAAAGTTATAAATTAATTTTAATTTTAATGAGTGAAATAAGTATTTAATCCCCTATCACTAAGCAATAATTCTGGCTCCCAGGTGTCTTCTATACAGGTAACGAGCTGAGATTAGGAGCACTCTTTTAAAGGGAGTGCTCCTAATCTCAGCTTGTTACCTGTATAAAAGACACCTGTCCACAGATTCCAATCTCTTCACCATGGCCAAAGTGCTGTCCAAGGATGTCAGGGACAAGACTGTAGACCTACACAAGGCTGAAATGGGCTACAAGACCATGGCCAAGCAGCTTGGTGAGAGGGTGACAACAGTTGGTGCAATTATTTGCAAATGGAAAAAAAATCAAAATAACTGTCAATCTCCCTCGATTTGGGGCTCCATGCAAGATCTCACCTTGTAGAGTTTCAATGATCATGAGAACGGTGAGGAATCAGCCCAGAACTACACAGAAGAATCTTGTCAATGATCTCAAGGAAGCTGGGACCATAGGGCCAAATTCAGGTACAATTGCGCCCGTGTAACGTAAGCCGTTTACGTTACACCGCCGCAAGTTTTCAATTTTAGTGCCCGATCCACAAAGCACTTACCTGGAAACTTGCGGCGGTGTATCGTAAACACGTCCGGCGCAAGGCGGTCCAAATCGAATGATGCGGGTACCATTTAAATTAGGCGCGCTCCCGCGCCGGACGTACTGCGCATGCTCCGTTCTCGAATGTCCCGACGTGCTTTGCGCGAAATTACGACGCGCCGACGTGTTGAGAATCGCGACGTGCGTAACGTACTTACACGGGGAAAACAAAAAAATTCAAAAGCGACGCGGGAAAGACCGGCATACTTTAACATGGTGGAGTAATTTTACACCATGTTAATAGCAGCCCTATCTTTGCGATGGGAATCTAAGACTTGCGCCGATGTAACGACAGGAAAAACCTTTGTGGATCGCCGTAACTGCTAATTTGCATACCCGACGCTGGTTTACGACGCAAACTCCCCCCAGCGGCGGACGCGGTACTGCATCCTAAGATCCGACAGTGTAAAACAATTACACCTGTCGGATCTTAGGGATATCTATGCGTAACTGATTCTATGAATCAGTCGCATAGATACTCTGAGAGATACTCCGTCGTATCTCCTTTGTGAATCTGGCCCATAGTCACCAAGAAAACAATTGGTAACACACTATACCGTGAAGGACTGAAATCCTGCAGAGCATGCTCAAGTAAGCACATGTACAGGCCCATATGATGTTTGCTAATGAACATCTGAATGGTTCAGAGAAGAACTGGGTGAAAGTGTTGTGGTCAGATGAGACCAAAATCTATCTTTGTCATAAACTCAACTCGCCGTGTATGTAGGAGGAGGAATGCTACCTATGAGTCCAAGAACACCATCCCCACCGGCAAACATGGAGGTGGAAGCATTATGCTTTGGGGGTGTTTTTCTGCCAATTGGACAGGACAGCTTCACCGCATCAAAGGGACGATGGACAGGGCCAGGTACCATCAAATCCTGGCTGAGAAACTCCTCTCAGCCATGGCATTAAAAATGGGTCATGGATGGGTATTCTAGCATGACAATGACCCAAAGCACACGGCCAGGGCAACAAAGGTGTGGCTCAAGAAGAAGCACATTAAGGTCCGAAGTATTTTCCCCAACACAAGGAGGCATTGGTGTTTATATAAGTGTGGCTCACTTGTATGACAGGCTGCATGGTGCATCTTGAGCAGGAAAGCACCCAGAAATGTACATTAGGTGCATAAAATGCCTATAAAAAGCTGTGTAAATGAACCCTAAAATGTACATATGTATAGTATGTATAGTTTTCTTTTTTCAATTTAAGAGGGGTCAGAACCTCAGTCTGGTTTTACTTCTATCCAAAGCTCTGTTAAAGAAGTTACTTCACACCGGAGACTACATTATACCACGGCTGCTGATTTGCATTGCGAACGAGCGTGATGCTGATACATCATAAATGATGCATCGCACTGTTTACATTTTTCTTTTTTTAACTTTATTCAAATGTCACAAAGTGACATTTCATAGATCTTTATTCAAAAAATAAAAGTAAAAAAGTATTGCATGCCCTACTTTTTTGAGCATGTGGGAACTTAACTCGGGACAAATCGTTCTGTCTATGCCTTAGGACTGCATTGGTCAAGGATTCTTAGTGCAACTCGATGCATGTAGTGTGAACAGTTAATGCCCCTCGTGTCCAAAAAGCGTCCCTCTGGCCATCTGTGGGCGGCCCGCAGGCTATTGGGCACCATAAACAAAGCAAAGTGGCAGCAGGCATCCAGGTCCTGGAATGCGCTGTGTACTGTACTCCAGGACCCAAGACTGAATGAGAGAGAGACTATGCTGAGTTATCTCTGCCCACAGTACAAGCAAAATCCCAACCTGGGGAGAGAGAGAGAGCGGTGCGGAAGCGTGTGATGGGGGGGGGGGGGGGTTAAGTTTCACTGCCAATCCACAAACCAGGGGGAGGGGGGGTGGCATTTACTGCCAATCCACAATGCAGACGTGGGGGTTAAATTACTGCCACTAACCACCAGTGCAGGGAAGGTTACATTGCATTGCCACTAACAATGTGGGTGGGGGGTTAATTGTATTGACACCTTGGGCATATTAATGCACTAATTCACACCAATGCTGGGGGTGATGAGGTACAAAAATGCGCTGCTATTGTGTGGCCCTCTGAAGGTGTCGAGGGCAGCACTTGAGGCCCCCTGTAATTTTCTGGTTGCCCAGTACTGTTCTGTGCCCTTAAATAATTTTGCAGTGTCAATGTGTTCCCCAGACAGGAAGTGAGGATAAATATGTAAGAGGGGCATGGACGGGCAGACATATCTGATCAGAATAGCGTTTCATCCTCTGTATTGTGACCATCAACACCAGGATAGAAAAGTTAAGGGAAGTCCAAAATTTTACGTGTAGCGCCTGTGTACTTTTGTACAGGTGCTATATTTAAATTTAGTGGGAGAATGAGAGAGTTATGTTGCTCTCATTCTTTAAATTTTTGTTAAATTTGGCTGTTGCCAAATCTGGATTGTCTTGTGGGTCAGTCTACGTTCCAGGGATGCAGTCTCATCTCTGGGCGGCAGGTGGCGCCAGAGGGGTCCAGGCGGAGCCGCTTCTTCCCAGCAATCAATTGGAGGAGTTTTCCCTCGCGGGGCATGCTGGGGAGGGGTATTTCTGTGGCGGAGGCCGTGGTTCGGGGTTCTTCGCGGGTTCCTGGTTCCAGGTGCGGCACCCACCTTTAGGGTGTGCGCACATCACGGGCCCCATCACTATGGCCTACCAGGCCGGGGTCGCGTGCTACGCGGAGTTCCTGGCTGTCACATCTCGCCAGGGCACGCCGCACTTGAGGGAAGGGACTGTGAAAAAAAAATGTGACAGACCACTCCCATCGCACGGGAGTGGTCTGAGTTGAATGGGCGGGCCATCAGCTCTCCATAGAACATCGTATCCAGACTGCCTCCAAGCAGCGTGAGTGTTCTCCCTGTCCCTGCTGCTCTGTGAGCTGGTTCCGCCCCCTCCACCTCTTACATCTCTCACTGCAAGTCAGTGAGATCTTATCTCTCCTCACATCCCTCATCTCTCGTTGCCACCCCCACCCCCCCTCACCTGTCCTCAGTCATGGAGGGGTCCGGCTGGAGATACATATTTTTAAGCTGGAGCCAGAGAAGTTACTGCAAGCAAGTTCACCAAGAGGTCAGATGCAGGGGGGGGGGGGGGGGGACTGTGGAGGGAGTTGGAGCATTCTAAAGTCCAGCCTGGACACTGACATGGCTGGGGGGGCTTCTATACATTGAGGGGGCTGAGATTTCCCTGGACTCCCCCCTGTACTGGGAACATCCCATATGTGAGGAAGTGACAGGAACCCAGCATGAGAAAGGGGGAGTCCTGGGCATGCTGGGACTTGTAGTGACTGTGTGGCTATCCCTAATTCAGTGCCACAAGAGGTTCAGATGAATGTAGAAATAACATAAGGAACACCTATAACAGAGATCATTAGCACACTACTGGGTTATATTACAACTAAGAACACCAGTGCTGCACATAATTACAAATGTGCAAACAAAGCAGAATAAACTGATAAAAATAAAAAATTCCTTATATACAGATCAAATTCATCAATAAAGTTCAAGTGAATGTGCACATAACAAATACATACAATAAGACAACCTTAACCTACTGAATATTGCAACCAAAAGCACCAGTGCTGTAAAAAATCAAAGGTCTTGATGTGAGGTCTGAGGTGAGCTGTTAGTACATAAGGAGTGATCACACCGTCATATCTGCATTTCTATCACCGCTGGGATCTGTTTGATGTATTTATTTGCTTGGACACATTGATGTGGGATGTGAAACACAAAAAAGGACACTTTATTGAGGAACTTTATTATCCTATGAAATATATTTGGTTTATCTATTTATTCACCATATTTGCGCATATTTAGATGTTTTACAGCACTGGTGCATTTGGTTGCAGTACCCAGCAGGGGCATCTTATTTGGATATTGCTACTACATGAACTTTATCTGCATGTGGAATTATCTTGCTTTGTTTGCACAATTTTCTATATTTGCAGCACTGGTGCTTTTGGGTGCAATATCCAGTAGGGTACTATTGATTTTTATGTCTTATATATTTATTTGTTATTTGCCGCATTGATCATCTATATAGAAAAAGGTATGTCCCGCTAGCATTTTTAAAAAACAAACGCCGATTCTCATTCTACTAAATAGCCTAAATGCAATGATATTTTTTTTTTTTTTTAGGTGAACCTCCACTTTAAGCAGCGCACATAGCAAAACATGGCCTATCATGAAAGGGGGGGGGGGGGGGGTAAATCTTCCAGAGGTCCAATTTTTTGCCCAGAGTTTATTTATACTTCAGGCAGTCTGTAATTGGCCTGTACTGGTACCATGTACCCCCGGCTATGTCTGCACCTCTGTCATATGGAAAACTCCTACAGAGGATCACTTCATGTTTGTGACACCCCAGGTTTATTGCCTGAAGTATAAATAAACTCTGGGCAAAAAAAATTCACGGTTTAACCACGTGACCTCTGGAAGATTTACCCCCCCACCTCCATGACAGGCCATTTTTTGCGATGTGCACTGCATAACTTAAGCTGACAACTGCGCGGTCATGCGACGCTGTACACAAATAAAATTTGTATTTTTTTTTGTTTTAACAAAAGACCAAATTTGAAAAAAAAGAAATAAAAAAAATTTACTTTCTGCTATATAACATATCCAATTTTTTTTTAAAGTTTTTTTCATAAATTTAGGCCAGGGGTCTCCAAGCTTTCTAAACAAAGGGCTGGTTTATTGTGCTTCAGGCTTCAGGAGGGCCAGACTGTGGCCATTTGGAGTACAAAATGTTCTGATGTCAGTGGGGAAAAAACAATGCTCCATCTTTGGTGTCAATGGGAGTAATGGTTGCCCCATAATCGGTGTTGTCAGGAGAAATTGTGTCCCATCATTGGTGTCATTGAGAGAAATTGTGTCACATCATTGGAGTCATTGGGAGAAATTGTGCCCCATTATCGGTGTCATTGGATGAATTGTGCCCCATCATTGGTGGCAGTAGGAGGAATTGTACCCAAGGGCTGGAATAAAAGCAAGCAAAGGGCCACATCTGGCCCCCTGGCCACAGTTTGGAGACCTCTGATTTAGGTCAATGTTGTTGGTACAAAATATCCTAATAAGTGTCTACAAACTATGGGATATATTTATGGAATGTTTTTTTTCTAGTAATGGCGGAGATCAGCGACTTATAGCAGGGCTGCGATATTGTGACTGACAATCTGATACTTTGTGAGAACCAGTGACACTAATACAGTGATCACTGTACTAATGACACTGGCTGGCAAGGGGTTAATCATCTAGAGCAGGGGTCTCCAAACGTATTAAACGAAGGGCCAGTTTACTGTCCTTCAGACTTTAGGGGGCCGGGCTGTGGCCACTGGAAATAGCAAAAATGTTCCGGTATCAGCAGGAGTAAACAATGCCACATTTTTTGGTGTCAGTAAGAGGAGGAATTGTGCCCCTTTGTTGGTGTTATTAGAAGGAAATTGTCCCCCCTTGTTGGTGTCATTAGGAGGAATTGTGCCCCATTGTTGGTGTCATTAGGAGGAATTGTGCCCCATTGTTGGTGTCATTAGGAGGAATTGTGCCCCATTGTTGCTGTCATTAGGAGGAATTGTGCCCCATTGTTGCTGTCATTAGGAGGAATTGTGCCCCATTTTTTTATGTCAGAAGATGAAATATTGCCCCAAGAGACAGATAAAAGCAAGAAAAGGGCCATATCTGGCCCCTGGGCCGCAGTTTGGAGACCCCCTGATCTAAGGCAATTAAAGGCTTAACTGTTATTTGAGCGTTATTCGAGCGTTATTGAGGCGTTATTCAAGCGAAGCCTCATCTGCAATCCCAATGTGCTGGTAAAGCACCGCTAAGACCCTAACGTTTTAGGACGTTTTTGCAGTGCCTCAGTGTGAAAGGGTAAGGCATTTTTACAGCACTTTCAATTCATTTCAATGGAGAGGGGCGTTTTTGGAGCGTTTTTTTTCAGTGCCCAAAAGCTGCTCCAAAGATGCTGCTTGCAGGACTCAGTGTGAAAGGTCCATTGAGACGCACTTAAATTGTCTGTTTGTTTATTAAAAGAAATTATTTGTTACAAATATTTTTTTTCTCTTTGTGTATGTTTAGGTGACATGGGGGGGGGGGGGGGCGCCACAAGATTAGCTTGCACAGGGCGCCTGAACACCTAAGGCCGGCCCTGGCTTCCTGCACATATATGTTGGCAGAATGGCACGGCTGGGCACAAGCACGTACCTGTACGTCCTCTTTAAGTGCCCAGCCGTGGGTCGTGGGCGCGTGTGCGGGACCCGCGGACCAGATCGCCACTGGAGTCCCGCGTTCGGTCCCCGGAGCTGAAGAACTAGGAGAGCTGTGTGTAAACACAGCTTCCCTGTTCTTCACTGTGGCGCTGTCATTGATCGTGTGTTCCCTGATATGGGGAAACACAATCAATGACATCACACGTCCAGCCCCGCCCCCCTACAGTTAAAAACGCATATGAGGTCACACTTAACCCCTTCAGCGCCCCCTAGTTGGTTAACTCCCAAACTGCAATTGTCATTTTCACAGTAAACAATGCATTTTTATAGAATTTTTTTGCTGTGAAAATGACAATTGTCCCAAAAATGTGTCAAAATTGTCCGATGTGTCCGCCATAATGTTGCGGTCACGAAAAAAAAACGCTGATCGCCGCCATTAGTAGTAAAAAATAAATTATTAATAAAAATGCAATAAAACTATCCCCTATTTTGTTAAAAAACTATACATTTTGCGCAAACCAATCGATATATGCTTATTGCGATTTTTTTTTTTACCAAAAATAGGTAGAAGAATACGTATCGGCCTAAACTGAGGAAAACATTTTTTTTTTATATAATTTTGGGGGATATTTATTATAGCAAAAAGGAAAAAATATTGTTTTTTTTTCAAAATTGTGGCTCTATTTTTGTTTATAGCGCAAAAAATAAAAACCGCAGAGGTGATCAAATACCACCAAAAGAAAGCTCTATTTGTGGGAAAAAAAGGACATCAATTTTGTTTGGGAGCCACGTGGCACGACTGCGCAATTATCAGTTAAAGCGACGCAGTGCCGAATCACAAAAACTGCCCAGGTCCTTTACCTGCATTTTGGTCCGGGTCTTAAGTGGTTAAAGGTACGTTTATTACCGAAATTAAAGTGTATATATGGGCATATCTGTTTTGCAGTGGTTACTGGGCTGCTTTCAAACTAATCCGCACGTGCAGCGCAGTGGACCTGAAGGTTACCTGCACTGAGCCATAGACTTGTGGGTTTGGTGCGCTTTCAGAAATTGCACCACACATGCAGGATATAATAGAAGTCTATGGCAAAGTGCAGCTAACCTGCAGGAAAATCACAGGTGCATCAGTGTGAAAGCAGCCTTGGGACCCAATCAGACCCTCCATTCACCTCTATGTCCATTTACCCCCGCTTATCTCCCATCCGATTCGCTAAAAGAAAAACAGAAGGGGATCCATCCCATTCTGTCTGGGCAGATTGAATTGGAGGGCCCATAGAATAGTGTGGGCTGTGTCCATGTCTGTTCAGCAATGCAGCTTTGACACAGACCTGTCATCCGCCCATTCCACTCATTTTGGCCCGCCGCCGGTTACCAAGTCGCTTCAGTGGCCCTCGCACTTCAAAAGGTTGGGCACCCCTGCTGTACATCATTTAATGGACATATGGTGCCAAAGTGGGGCAGACAGACACAGTTAGGGGAGAGCCACAGACTCAAGTCTGGTCAGTGATCTGCACTATGCCATATGAATGAATGAATGAATGAATGACTTGTATAGCGCTACTCATGCGAACTGAATCGACTCTGGGCGCTTTTTCCAGCCAGTGTCTGCTTGGCTGGTGCGGTCATTTTACCCCGTAGGATCGTGACACGCTTGGGACACACAGTCATACACACAGATATACATATATATAATTGCCATAGAATTGAAGATACAGTGCCTTGAAAAAGTAGTCATACCCCTTGACATTTTTCACATTTTGTCATGTTACAAACAAATATGTAAACGTATTTTATGTGATAGATCAACACAGAGTGGCACATGTGACAGACTCACCCGGGACAGAGGCTTTTGGAGGGGACTGAATGCTAGCCTCTTGCCTACTGACTATGGGGCCTGGCATTTGAGGGATCTACAGGCATTTAGGAAGATATTCTGATATGTAATACAATAAGACATTATTAACCGGTTAAGCCCCGGACCTTTAGGCAGCTAAATGCCCAGGCCAGGTTTTGCGATTCGGTCAATTTAACAGACAATTGCGCGGTCGTGCGACGTGGCTCCCAAACAAAATTGACGTCCTTTTTTCCCCACAAATAGAGCTTTCTTTTGGTGGTATTTGATCACCTCTGCGGTTTTTATTTTTTGCGCTATAAACAAAAATAGAGCACCAAATTTGAAAAAAAATCAATATTTTTTACTTTTTGCTATAATAAATATCCCACAAAAACATATATACATTTTTTTCCCTCAGTTTGGCCGATACGTATTCTTCTACCTATTTTTGGTAAAAAAAATCGCAATAAGCGTTTATCGATTGGTTTGCGCTAAATTTATAGCGTTTACAAAATAGGGGATAGTTTTTATGAATTTTTTTTTTTTTACTACTAATGGCGGCGATCAGCGATTTTTTTCGTGACTGCGACATTATGGCGGACATTTTGACACATTTTTGGGACCATTGTCATTTTCACAGCAAAAAATGCATTTAAATTGCATTGTTTATTGTGAAAATGACAGTTGCAGTTTGGGAGTTAACCACAGGGGGCGCTGAAGGAGTTAGGGTTCACCTAGTGTGTGTTTACAACTGTAGGGGGGTGTGGCTGTAGGTCTGAGTCATCGATCGTGTCTCCCTATAAAAAGGGATGACACGATCGATGCAGCCGCCACAGTGAAGCACGGGGAAGCCGTGTTTACATACGGCTCTCCCCGTTCTTCAGCTCCGGGGAGCGATCGCGAGGGGGCGGCTAGAAACGAATAGCCTGCACGTCCCATTTCGGTCCCCGCGGGTTTCCGACCGCCGCATGTACCGGGGGGGTCCCAATCAGACCCCCGACCCGCGGAAAGGCAGGGACGTACATGTACGCCCATATGCCTGTACATGCCATTCTGTGGATGTATATGTATATGTGGCGGGCGTTAACCGGTTAAGGAGGCCATGATGGTCTCTGCATGCTTGGGACTCATATAGCAGATGTATGTAAAAGGAATGCTGATTAATGAGATCTAGAAAGCCCTGGGTCTCCTGTTCTCCTGTCTACAAGTGTGGCTTCTAATGCCGCATACACACGGTCATTTTTTGTGATGAATAAAAACGTAATTTTTTAGCATGAAAAAAAACAATGTTTTTCAAACTTCATTTTAAAAAACGACGTTGCCTACACACCATCGTTTTTTCAAAATGCTCTAGCAAAGCGCGGTTACGTTCAGCACGTACGACGGCACTCTGTTCCATTCAAGCTTGCGTCATAACTTGCTTCTGAGCATGCGCGGGTTTAAAAACGTAGTTTTAGCCTACACACGGTCCTTTTTTATGACACAAAAAACAACGTTTTGAAAAACGACATAAAAAATTGAAGCATGCTCAAAAAAAAATGTTGACGTGAAATTGAGAAGCGGGGGGCCTGCCGCAAATTGAGAAGTGGGGGGGGGGGCCTTTACAAAAAAAAGAAGAAATAAAGAAAAATATATATATAAAAAAAAAGGGGGTAGCCATCCGGGGCCCTGGGGACCTCTGGGCCCTTTAATAAAAATAAAAAATAAACCTCTGGGCCCTTTAATAAAAAAATAAAAAATAAATAAATAAACATTTATAAAAAATTCATAAAAAAAAGGGAGGCTGCCATCCGGGGCCCTGGGGCCTCTGGGCCTTTTAAAAAAAATAAAAAAATATAAACAAAAATAAAAAAATAAACATTTATAAAAATAAATAAAAAAGGGGGGGGGGGGTTGCCACATGGGGCACTGGGGACCTCTGAGCCCTTTAAAGTGGAGTTTCCATCCCAATTTTTTTTTCATTATTGTGCTCATTAGACCTAAAAAAGTAAAAAAAAAACATTTTTTTTACTCATCTGGAAATGCCTGTTGCTAAGCGGTCCTACGAAATCTGCCTTTGGAATCACCTAGGATTCTGACATAATCTCCCTCTAATGCTCCTGGGAAATGTGTGTCATCATTTCCCAGGATGCAGTGCGCTGTCCAATTATCACTCCCCATCCAAGACTTCCAGGAAGTAAATGCTTGTAGGCTTCACAATGCCCACAAGCAAAATGCCAATGGTGTAGACATAGTTTTATAAACTATCTTTTTTGAATATCTATGCGGAACGGCGGCGGATTGTAAAATAGTAAGTGACCGGATTTATATTATAAAAATGCAGGATGTAAGGACATACATTTAAAAAATGCTAATTGTGGTTGGAACTCCGCTTTAATAAAAAAAATATATATATATAAAAAAAAGTAAATTTCTTTAAAAAAAAAAAGGGGGTTGCCATCCGGGGACCCTGGAGACCTCTGGGCCCTTTAATAACAATAATAATATATATATATATATACATACATAAAAAACATTTTTTTTAATTAAAAAAGGGGGGTTGCCGGTCTGGGGCCCGGGGGGCCTCCGGGGCCCTGGGGACCTCCGGACCCCTAAAAAAATAAATAAAAAAAAAAAATTTTTTTTTTTTTTAAAGGGGCCCCCTATTGGACGGGGCCCATGGGCTTGAGCCCAGTCAAGCCCAATGGTAAGTCCGGCCCTGGTTGTCAGCGTTTGGAATATCTGATATCTATATTCAGACTAGGAGGAAGCGGTATATGACGAAAGCACTGAAGCGGAGTGTGGGGACATTTTGTTACATTGCACATAATTGTTAAGTAGAAGGAAAATGATAAATGGTTTACAACATTTCTTACAAATAAATATCTGAAAAGTGTGGTGTGCATTTATATTCAGACCCCTTAACTCTGAAACCCCTAACTAAAAAATCTAGTGGAACCAATTGTCTTCAGAAGTCACCTAAATAGTAAACACAGAGTCCCTCTGTGTTATTTAATTTCAGTATAAATACTGCTGTTCTGTGAAGCACTCAGAGGTAGGTTGAAGAACCTTAGTGAACAAACAGCATCATGAAGGCCAAGGAACACACCAGACAGGTCAGGGATAAAGTTGTGGAGAAGTTTAAAGCAGGGTTAGGTTATAAAAAAATATCCTAAGCTTTGAACATCTCACAAAGCACTGCTCAATCCATCATCTGAAATGGAAAGAGTATGGCACAACTGCAAACCTACCAAGTCATGGCCGTCTACCTAAACTGACAGGCCAGGCAAGTAGAGCATTAATCAGAGAAGCAGCAAAGAGGCCCATGGTAACTCTGGAGGAGCTGCAGAGATCCACAGCTCAGGTGGGAGAATCTGTCCACAGGACAACTATTAGTTGTGTACTCTACAAATCTGGCCTTTATGAAAGAGTGGCAAGAAGAAAGCCATTGTTGAAAGAAAGCCATAAGAAGTCCTGTTTCCAGTTTGCGAGAAGCCATGGGGGGACACTGCAAACATGTGGAAGAAGGTGCTCTGGTCAGACGAGACCAAAATTTAACTTTTTGGTCTAAAAGCAAACGCTGTGTGTGGCAGAAAAGAATATTGCATATCACCCTGAACACACCGTCCCCACTGTGAAACATGGTGGTGACAGCATCATGTTGTGGGGATGCTTTTCTTCAGCCAGGACAGGAAAGCTGGTCATAGTGGATGGGATGATGGATGGAGCCAAATACTGGGCAATCTTAGAAGAAAACCTGTTAGAGTCTGCAAAAGACTTGAGATTGGGGGCAGAGGTTCACCTTTCAACAGGACAACGACCCTAAACATACAGCCAGAGCTACAATGGAATGGTTTAGATCAGGGGTCTCCAAACTTTTCAAACAAAGGGACATTTTTTTCCTTTAGGAGGGCCAGATTGTGCCCAGTGGGGGCAGAAAGTATCCCGGGCCTGGCATCAGTGAGAATAAATATGGCCTCAGGGTTGGTGGTCAATAGGAGGAGGAGGAGTAGTGCCTTTTATTACTAAGAGGAATATTATCCCATCATTGGTATTGGTAGAAGAAAATAGTGCTCCATTGTTGGTGTCAGTGGGAGGAATAGGGCCTCATATTAGTGGGAGGAATAGTGGCCCAAGGGTCAGATAAAGGCTAGCCCTCGGGCCACAGTTTGGAGACCTCTGGTTTAGATCAAAGCATATTCATGTGTTAGAATGGCCCAGTCAAAGTCCAGACCTAAATCCAATGGAGAATCTGTGGCAAGACTTGAAAATTGCTTTTCACAGACGCTCTCCATCCAATCTCAGGCCCCGTACACACGTCCGAGAAACTCGACAGGCAAAACACATCGTTTTGCTCGTCGAGTTCCTTGTGAAGCCGCTGAGGATCTCGGCGAGCCAAATTTTCCCATTGCCCAACGAGGAAATAGAGAACATGCTCTCTATTTGGCTCGACGAGTTCCTCGACGGGTTTCTCAGCGAAAAGTGTACACACGACCGGTTTTCTCGGCAGAATACGTCTCCCATCGAGTTTGTTGCTGAATTCTGCCGAGAAACCCGGTCGTGTGTACGGGGCCTGACAGAGCTTGACCTATTTTGCAAAGAAAAATGGACAAAAATGTTTCTATATACAAATAGTTAACACAATTGGGAGCCTAGCCATGCCTACAGATTGAACCCAATAGGGGTAGGCTGGTACAGGCTACCAAATAATGTATTGTTATAAGAACAATCTTATGAACCAAGGTAACTCGGTTGGTTACTTAGGATTAATGTGACAATTTTAATCTATACTGTTAAGTTAATACTTTCAATAAAAATCTATTGTAAAAAAAAAAAATGTTATGGTTTTAACGTGACAAAATGTGGACAATGTCAAGGGGTATGAATACTTTATCAAGGCACTGTATGTTATGGAAGCTTAGAGAACCATACATTCCTATGTTAATTCTAGTCACTGACTGTATGATATACTGTATAGCATTTGATTTTGACCATAGTCTCATGGTTTTTACAAGCAGAAGAGTAGGAATCATACGTAGTAATAAATAAGTGTGTAAGGAAAGTGCAGCGCTAATAAATGAACAATATTACATTTGTGTGAAGAAATTAAATATATGAAGTGACATTAAACTCAATAATTAGATGACATATAAATGTCCATGGATGAAACAATGTGAAAAAAAAGTCCTGTAAAGATGAACGTCTAGAACGTGTAAAAGTCAGTGGGCCAGATTCAGAACGGAGATACGACGGCGTATCTCCAGGATACGCCGTCGTATCTCTGAGTGTGCGTGGTCGTATCTATGCGCCTGATTCAGAGAATCAGTTACGCATAGATTTCCCTAAGATCCGACCGGCGTAAGTGCCTTACACCGTCGTATCTTAGGCTACATATTTACGCTGGCCGCTAGGTGGCGCTTCCGTATAGTTACGCGATGAATATGCTAATTAGGTATTTACGCCGATTCAGAAACGTACGTCCGGCCGGCGCATTTTTTTACTTTAGGCTTTTTTCGGCGTAAAGTTACCCCTGCTATATGAGGCGTAGCTAATGTTAAGTATGGACGTCATTCCCGCGTCGAGTTTTGAAAATTTTACATAGTTTGCGTAAGTCGTTCGCGAATAGGGCTGTACGTAAGTTACGCTCACGTCTAAAGCAATGACGACTTGCGGCGTAATTTCGAGCATGCGCCATTCGTAAAATACATCAAATACGTGGGGTCACAGTGGATTTACATAAAACACGCCCACATCATCCCCATTTGAATTAGGCGGGCTTACGCCGCCACACATAAGTTACGCCGCCGTAACTAAGGGCGCAAGTTCTTTCTGCATAGGGAACTTGCGCCCTAAGTTACGGTGGCGTACCGTATCTGACATACGTTACACCGTGCCGGCAGATACTGCAATGTATCTGAATCCGGCCCCATGAGTCGTGTAAAAGCCCACGATGAGTCCTGTCTAGAACGTGTAAAAGTCCAATAATTAGTGACAATTAATCAAATCAAAATTGTGCATCAAAATCTAGTGAACAACTTTGATAGAAGATCCACCACCAATAGCACAAGTCTCTTACCAGAGAGATTGAACTCAAGTAGGTGTACACCTATTGAGTCAATCTGGCTTTGTAATATGATGTACCAAAGATGAGTCAGGCTCACTATACGAACACGGCCTCCTGAGGGCTGATTTAAGATGATGGATGTCAAACTGTAATCAAAACCAACTCTCGGTCAAACCATTCAAATAAACAGAAGAAGGAAAAGGAAGGCACATAGTGTAATTCCGTAAAATGTAGCAAAATATTTGTAGCATTACGTCATATGACGTCCTATCATTAGAAGCTGCTATCAAAAAATGTCCGATGTGTCCGCTATAATGTCACAGTCCTGAAAAAAAAATCGCAGATTGCCGCCATTCCTAGTACAAAATAAATAAAAAAAAAATCATAATTATGTCCCCCTATTTTGTAGGCAATATAACAAACCAGTCATTATACGGTTATTGCGATTTTTTTTTTTTTTAACAAAAATATGTAGAATAATACGTATCGGCCTAAACGGAGATAACATTTTTTTTTTTTTTTTTTTTTAATGGAATATTTATTATAGCAAAAAGTAAAAAATATTGTGTTTTTTTTTTTTTTACAAAATTGTCGCTCTTTTTTTGTTTATAGCGCAAAAACTAAAAACCGCACAGGCGATCAAATACCACCAAAAGAAAGCTCTATTTGTGGGGAAAAAAGGACGTAAATTTTGTTTGGGAGCCACGTCGCACGACCGCGCAATTGTCAGTTAAAGTGACGCAGTGCCGGAAGCTAAAATTTAGTCTGGGCAGGAAGGGGGTGTATGTGCACAGTAGGCAAGTGGTTAAAGGGGACGTGTATATATACGCCCATTTGCGCACCCGCGCCATTCCGTCAAAGTAAAAACGTAATAGTCACCAAGTGCAGAAGTTTTTTTTACACAATCGACAAAGTCAGCGAGGCTCCGGATCGAGCATGCACAAGTGCCCCATAGCAGGCAAGGGGAGGAGCCAGGAGCACCGACGGGGGACCTGAGAAGAGGAGGATCAGGGCTGCTCTGTGAAAACCATTACGCAGAACAGATAAGTATAACACGTTTATTATTTTAATGAACAAATTGTAAAGCTTTGCAGTCACTTTAAGAAGCAAGAGATTTTAAAATTGAGAAGTTAACAATTATATTGGAGACTAGAGAAAGGCAGTTTGTGAGACTAGAAAAACACTTTTTCTGAATAAAGCAGATCCTCTAGCCCTGGATAACAGGAAAGAATTCCCTATATATTTTGTGAGGAGAATGTGTAGGAATATAACATTTATTAACCACTTAAGGACCGCCTCCTGCACATTTACGTCAGCAGAATGGCACGGCTGGGCACATGCACGTATAGGTACGTCCTTCGCTAGTACCCAGCCGCGGGTCGCGTGCCCGCGACCCGGTCCGAAGCTCCGTTCTTCACTGTGGCGGCGTCATCGATCGTGTGATCCCTTTTATAGGGATACACAATCGATGACGTCACACCTACAGCCACACCCCCCTACCGTTGTAAACACACATGAGGTCACACATAACCCCATCAGCGCCCCCTGTGGTTAACTCCCAAACTGCAATTGTCATTTTCACAGTAAACAATGCATTTTAAATGCATTTTTTGCCGTGAAAATGACAATGGTCCCAAAAATGTGTCAAAATTGTCCGAAGTGTCCGCCATAATGTCGCAGTCACGAAAAAAAACGCTGATCGTTGCCATTAGTAGTAAAAATGTTTCATCTTAACTAGGAAAAGATATCAAGTTCTCAGGGTATTTTATATACATTTTTAACCACTTAAGACCCGGACCATAATGCAGCTAAAGGACCCTGCCAGGTTTTGCGATTCGGCACTGCGTCGCTTTAACTGACAATTGCGCGGTCGTGCGACGTGGCTCCCAAACAAAATTGGCGTCCTTTTTTTCCCACAAATAGAGCTTTCTTTTGGTGGTATTTGATCACCTCTGCGGTTTGTATTTTTTGCGCTATAAACAAAAATAGGGCGTCAATTTTGAAAAAAATGAATATTTTTTACTTTTTGCTGTAATAAATATCCCCCAAAAATATATCAAAAAAACAATTTTTTTCCTCAGTTTAAGCCGATACATATTCTTCTACATATTTTTCTTACAAAAAAATTTGGAATAAGCGTTTATTGATTGGTTTGCGCAAAAGTTATAGTGTCTACAAAATAGGAGATAGTTTTATGGCATTTTAATTAATATTTTTTTTTTTAACTAGTAATGGCGGCGATCAGCGATTTTTATCGGTACTGCAAGCTTATGGCAGACACTTTGGACAATTTTGACACATTTTTGGGACCATTGGCATTTTTATAGCGATCAGTGCTATAAAAATGCATTGATTACTATAAAAATGCCACTGGCAGGGAAGGGGTTAACACTAGGGGGCGAGGAAGGGGTTAATTATGTTCCCTGTGCGTGTTCTAACTGAAAGGGGGTCGCCCCTATTGGCTGCAATGCAAAATGATGTATAGCTACGTGATTTCGCGCAGCCGAGCCGTCCGCGTATAACTGCGGTGGCTGGTCGGCTAGTGGTTAAACATCCCTACACACACCAGAAGTAGAAGAAATTGCCATAGAGCCCCTTCCAGCCTTACAAATGTGGCCTTTGCATCCAAGTGGTCATGAAAGGATTAAATAAAAGAGGAAGCAATTCAAATGTAAATATACCAATTTTTTATTGTGTGTTTTATGAAAGTATAATTATGGATATATACACATTTTTTCCTTTTCCAACTATATATACTCTGAATAAACCAAGAGTCCTTTGGTAAAATCAATTGGCCAGAAGTGAAGATCTAGTGATCTTCTCGCCCATTTGCTGACACACTTTTGAACAAGAGATTCCAAGCCTGCCCACCACGGCAAGGTAGACTCTTCTAGGGCAGGACCTACACTAACTACACTAAGCTAACCTACTGGATGCTAGTCATCATTTTTCTAATGTTGGATGTATGTTTGTAGTAGGCCTCTTCCTATAATCTGTGTGTGCGATCTACTCTCTCCTAATTTGGTTGTCTGTCTGTGTGCATCTCTCTAAAGCATGGAGCGGTCAGTTTATGTACATCTGGACATCCTCTGTTAGTGTAGGTCAGTGCATGCCAGTCCAGTGTGTGTCAGTAAAGTAAAAGAAAACAAAGAAAGAGTCCTTCATTGTAACTTGTGGATGAACAACGAAGAAACCAAACGTGTGGCCACGTAGATCCTCATAGGCAAACAGTCATTCCTTCCAACTAAATATAGATGTGAATGCACTTACCGGAACCAATGGATCTACCTGTCAGCGACAAATTGTCGTTGAAGTGCATGAACCGCAAGATTGCCACGTATCGTTTCCTAGCCATGGAAGCAGAGAACACGGGCATATGGTCATGTGGACGGGTGGACCAATACGTCCGCAAATTCGGGAATTTATGTATGCCCATGTTGAGGCAAAGGTCCAAAAAGATCTTAAATTTGGAAACCGTAAGTGGTTTCCATTCTCTGGCAAGGGTGAACTGGGGACAAATGGTGATGAAATGACCAGCATACAAATTAGTCTGGTCCACAATAGATCTATAGAGATCTTCTGTGAAAAACAGCGAATAAAGATCAAGTGATGGAAAATTAGCTGTTTCCACCTGAATACCGGGTTGGCCAGTGAATGGGTGAAGTACAGGTGCTGCAGAAGTGGTGGGGACCCAATCAGGATTGGCGAATGCAGCAGGAAGGGCACTATGGGCACAATGGGCCTGTCTCTGTCTTCTTCTTGGTGGCAGCGGGACACTACTTGTGCTTGCCACCTCGCAAGATTGAACTGCACTTATGGGACTCGCCACGTCACCACGTGATACTGCAGTGCTGGATGTACGACCAGGGTGTACTAGGCCGCTGGTGCTTGCCAATCTACCAGAAGGAATAGCGGCGCTAGTACTGGCTCTCTGCTCCATACGAGGGACCTGCGGTTTTTGCACCTCATCAACACCAGGAGATTGGGATCGGGGACGCCTGCCCTTAGCAGGAACCTCACCTTCGTCGTCAGATCTATCTGACATGAAGCCGTTGTCTTCTACGGAGTTGTATTCTAAACCCGAATCTGACAGATGCGTGACCTCCTCTTCACTATCTGTCATGCTCAGAAACTCATAGGCCTCTTTACTAGTGTACATTCGCTTTGCCATTTTGGGCTCTAAATTTAGTGATACACTAGTAAGGATTCACAGGTAAAAAAAGCACCTGACCTGTCAGCAAATGTATAAAACGCTACCAAAAACAACTGTTAGCGCAGGGATCAGGCCTGTCTCTGCGAACGCTGCAGTTATGTGTGTTGTGTTTTGTAAGTGACAGTGATCGATCGATACTGCACTTGGATGGGCTAGGCTGGGCTGGGCTGGGCGGAGGGGCAAAACGCAGGTGCTAGCAGGTATCTGGGCTGATCCCACTAAGAATGTGTTTTTTGGAACCCTAAACTGCTGGGTACACTAGTATAGATCAGATCAGATATTGATCTGTTCAGATACTATACCACTAAGGGAGGTGTATGCTTTGTGTGTGGGTGTTAGCGTTACTGGCACTTGATATCATCCGCCGGGCGATCAGGGGGTTAAACCTTTATTGGGTTATATACAGCGGGTGTCCTGATGCTATAAAAAGAAAACTAACCAACCAGCGTCACCCGTAACACTTATACAGTGATCACTGGTGAAAGGGTTAAATCTAGGGGCAATCAGGGGGTTAAAACCTTTATTAGGTACTATATGGGGGAACCTGACGCTATATAAAAACCTGACAGGGAAACCTAAATTCCCGCTGTGTGCTGGGAGCCAAGTGTTCCCAGCACACAACTTTTGCCCGTGATGTGTGTGCAAATACCTGTCTTTAGACAGGTATCTGCACCCCCCTGAAAGGTGTCAAATGTGACACCGGAGGGGGGGAGGGTGCCGATCAGCGCGACTTCATTTTAGGGTGGAGATCCGCTTTAACCACTTGTCACCCAGGCCAATTCTGACATTTCTCTCATGTGCTATAAATAATAAATAATGTGAAAGATGAATCTATGCAGAGTAAATAGATACCTAACATGTCACACTTCAAAATTGCACACGCTCGTGGAATGGCGCCAAACTTCTGTACTTAAAAATCCCCTAAAATTGTTTACTGGTTACATGTTTTGAGTTATAGGTCGAGGGCTAGAATAATTGCTCTTGGTCTCATGTTTGCGGCGACACCTCACATGTGTGGTTTGAACACCGTTTAATATGTGACTTACATATGCATTAGCTTTTGCGTGCGAGCACATGGGGACAGGGGCATTTAAAAAATATATAAATGTTATTCCTATTACAAGGAATGCAGACGTCCATTGTAATAGGAATATTGCAATGTTCGGTAATCTTTAAAGTGAGATATGGGTTCAATAAGACCCCACATCTCACCTCTAGGCTGAGACAGCTGAAATAATAATAAAAAAACGATCTCAGCTTCCCAGCCGAGGCGGAGCCGTTTGTTTGAATGCAGAGGCTGAGCGTGACGTTATAACATTGTGCCCGGCCTCCTAATGATCATAGAGACTCCGGCGACCACCTGGTCCGCCGTAAATCTCTATGGTAAACATCCAGGGCCGGCAAATCCGTTCTCCGACTCACCGATGGCAGCGGTGAGTCTGTAGAAGTACCAAGGGGGTGGCGGGAGGCCCCTCTCGCCGCCTGTAAGAACGATCAACTGATTGACCAGCCGATATGATTGTTCTTATGGTGTAGGGCAGCCTTTTTCAACCAGTGTGCCGCGGCACACTGGTGTGCCGTCAGAGGTTCTCAGGTGTGCCGCGGGGGTCAGTGGAGAGAACGCTCTCAGATGAGCTCTCCTGCCGAACTGTGAGAAGCTCTGTCGGCTTCAAAAATGAAAGTAAAGTGCAGAGGAGTGTGCTGTGCTCTCTGCTTCCCCCTAGAGTGCAGTACCCGGCTAAAGAGAAATCTGAAAAGGTACTGAGCTAGAAGCTACATTATTTTTTTTAAAAATGGCTTTATACATTTGTCTGTGTGTGTGTGTGTGTGCACATGTGACTGTCTGTCTGTATGTGTGTGTGTGCACATGTGACTGTGTCTGTATGTGTGTGTGTGTGCACATGTGACTGTCTGTCTATATGTGTGTGTGTGCACATGTGACGGTCTGTCTGTCTGTCTGTATGTATGTATGTGTGTGTGTGCACATGTGACGGTCTGTCTGTCTGTCTGTATGTATGTATGTGTGCACATGTGACTGTCTGTCTATATGTGTGTGTGTGCACATGTGACGGTCTGTCTGTATTAGGGTTGCCACCTCATCCCTTTAAACCCGAACACATAGTAATTACACAGGTTCTGGGGCTAATTTAATGTCGTTAAGGCACCAAGTGAGTTTAATTAGCAGCACCTTAATCAGCCAGAGAACCTGTGTAATTAATATGTTTTCGCTTTTAAAGGGATGAGGTGGCAACCCTAGTCTGTATGTATGTGTGTGTGCACATGTGACTGTCTGTCTATATGTGTGTGTGTGTGTGCACATGTGACGGTCTGTCTGTCTGTCTGTATGTATGTATGTGTGCACATGTGACTGTCTGTCTATATCTGTGTGTGTGCACATGTGACTGTCTGTCTATATGTGTGTGTGTGCACATGTGACTGTCTGTCTATATGTGTGTGTGTGTGCACATGTGACTGTCTGTCTATATATGTGTGTGTGTGTGCACATGTGACTGTCTGTCTATATATGTGTGTGTGTGTGCACATGTGACTGTCTGTCTATATCTGTGTGTGTGCACATGTGACTGTCTGTCTATATGTGTGTGTGTGTGCACATGTGACTGTCTGTCTATATGTGTGTGTGTGTGTGCACATGTGACTGTCTGTCTATATATGTGTGTGTGTGTGCACATGTGACTGTCTGTCTATATCTGTGTGTGTGCACATGTGACTGTCTGTCTATATGTGTGTGTGTGTGCACATGTGACTGTCTGTCTATATGTGTGTGTGTGCAGGCCCGGATTTCCCACAAGGCCACCGAGGCCAGGCCTTGGGGCGGCAGGGCGCCAAGGGGCGGCAGGGGCATGGAGTCCCTTGACGCCCAAAACATACAGTTAAGGGTGGTAAGTTGTGGGAGAACCTGTCACCTCCAATTGCTATCACACATGGAATTGTTTTCTCCTGTGTGATAGCAATAAAGTTAAGTGAAGAAAATAAATACATAAATAAATAAATAATAATAAATAATAATTAAAGTAATAAATTAAAAAGTAAAGAATAAGAAAAATAATATTAAAAATAATAAGACAAATATACAAAAATAAAAAAAAGTAAACGACAAGCTACAAACAAAAAAAAGTGATAAAAAAGTTAAAAAAAAGAAACAAAAAATATTTGAACTAACCATTTGCCATTCCCTGTTGATTTTTTTTTGGGGGGGGGGGGGGGTTCGGTTGGCAGGGAGGGGGTGCATTGCAGGGCCTGGCCTTGGGGCGGCAGGGAGAGCAAATCCGGCCCTGTGTGTGTGTGCATGTAGACTGTCTGTCTGTATGTATGTGTGTGTGCATGTAGACTGTCTAGCTGTATGTGCGTGTGCACATGTGACTGTCTGTCTGTATGTGTGTGTGTGCGCATGTGACTGTCTGTCTATATGTGTGTGTGTGCATGTAGACTGTCTGTCTGTATGTGTGTGTGTGCGCACATGTGACTGTCTGTCTGTATGTGTGTGTGTGCGCACATGTGACTGTCTGTCTGTATGTGTGTGTGTGCACGTGTGTGTGTGCGCATGTGACTGTCTGTATGTGTGTGCACATGTGACTGTCTGTCTGTGTGCGTGTGTATGTATGTATCAGGGTTGCCAACTTTCAGTAAATTTACAAAGAGTTTGTAAAATCCATACTTTTTGCATTTGTCCATGAATGTCAGTCATGCTAGGTTCACACTGCTGCGAATTCAAAATCGCGGTAAAATGCGCGATTTTACCGCGATTTCGCGGCCGCGATTTGCCGCGATTTCGGCCGCAATTTAATGGAAATCGCGGCCCGAAATCGCAAAAAGTAGTACAGGAACTACTTTTTGAAATCGTAGATGCGGCGTCGCACTGATTAGGACAGTGCCATTGCCGACAATTGCCGCCGATTTGAGATGCGATTTGACATGTCAAATCGCATCTCAAATCGTTCCAAATCGTACCCAGTGTGAACCAGGGCTTAGACATGCAGCCTACATGTCCGCAATGGACATTCAAGGACAGATGAAAAAAGTACGGATTTTACAAACTTCGTAAATTTACTGAAAGTTGGCAACCCTGGTATGTATGTATGTATGTATGTATGTGTATGCATGTGTAAGCCTGTGTCTGTAGTCTGTATGTATGTTACTTTTAATCCTGCCCCCCCCCCCCCCATTCCTGTACCATGACAATGGATTTTGTAGGGCTTGTTTGATAGCAAGGACTGCTGCTTCTCTGAAAAGCAATCCATGCACAGATCGCTTTTCAGAGGCATTTGACAGGCCGTAAAGAGGCATTATGTTGCCTCTTTACTACCTGTTTTTTTTTTTTATCAATAAATTTTTATTGGGTTTATCAATTTACAACACTTGAGATAGTTGCATTCAATATACAACAACATTCAATATAAATCACCATGTACAGGCAAACATTTAACAGAAAAAGAATACGGGGGCAAATCCACAAAAAACCTGCCTAACTTAACTTTCAGCAGTTAAGTTACACTGGCGGAAAATTTCTACCTAAGTGCCCGATCCACAAAGCACTTACCTAGAAATTTTCGGCTGTGTAACTTAAGTGCCTCCGTCGCAAGGCGGTCTTCTCATCCAGGGGTCGATGACAATTTAAATGAGGCGCGCTCCCGCGCCGGACGTTCTGCGCATGCTTGTGACGTCATTTTTCCCGACGGGCAGCGCGCAAAATTACGTTACGTCGGGCTTTGTGGATTGCGACGGGACAATAAAGTTGCGTCGGGAAAAAAAAAAGTTACGCGGCGAAAAATAAAATTTGAAATTTAAAAAAAATAGCGGCGATCGAAAAAAAGGTATGTCTTCACAAGGTGTTACTAGTTTACACCTTGCAAAAGCATCCCTAATTTTACGCATGCAAAACGTAACCTACGCAGAAAACACAAAGCTAAAAAGCTTTGTGGATCTGCCCAAGTACTCATTTGCATACGCAAATCGGCATTTCGACTCGAAATGCCCCCAGCGGCGGATGCGGTACTGCATCTTAATTTACTACCTGTTTTAAGCCCGTAAATGCAGCATCACTACACCGCAACCGTGCAATGCACACAGTTGCGGGGTAGTTGCAGTGCACCCCCATTCACCCTCGGTATACCTCCAGTTGCAGCCACAGCATGTGAACACCCCAGCTGCTGCCTCTGCAGCTAAAGGTAGAGAAGTTGGGGGTGGTAAAAACGGCTCAACCATGTGGTTTTACCGCCACTTTGACATGTTAACAAGCCCTTGGTTCACATCTGTGCAGCTGCATGTAGGGCAGACCATTCATTTCAATGGGCTTCTGTACCCACAAAAATGCAGGGAAACAAGTCCCCAACCTTCTTCTTTTTTTTTTAAATTGCACTGCAGCAAAAGCACCCCACATTTTCCAATGTGTGGGTGTACCATTAAGAATTAATGGTACCCCTAAAGAGCAGAGCATTTTTCTGTATGTCAGAAATGAGCGCGATTTTGCGCGTGTTCTGCGACACACCATAATGTGAACCAAGCCTTGGACTGGGGTGCCTCAAGACTGAAAATACTTTTTAAGGGTGCCCCGACTGGAAAAAGGTTGAGAAACACTGGTGTAGGGCAGTGATGGCGAACCTTGGCACCCCAGATGTTTTGGAACTACATTTTCCTTGATGCTCAACTATACTGCAGAGTGCATGAGCATCATGGGAAATGTAGTTCCAAAACATCTGGGGTGCCAAGGTTCACCATCACTGGTGTAGGGAATCGCCGGCTGAAAGAGCCGATATCTGAATGATGAGAGAAGCAAATTGTTACCCCAACTCCACTGCAGTGATCCGGTGCTCTAGCCAGGAAGTTCAGGCCCCACAGATACGATGGAATCCTTGTTGAATTTTATATAAAATACGGGGAATTCTTCCAGACTCAATGAGACATGCACATATAACCCTTATACATGAAGAAATTAATAGGTAGATTCAGGTACATTTGCGCAACTTTGCGGCGGCGTAGCTTAACCACTTAAGCCCCGGACCAATATGCAGCTTAATGCCCAGAGGTGTTTTTACAATTTGGCACTGCGCTGCTTTAACTGGTAATTGCGTGGTCATGCAATGTTGTACCGAAACGAAATTTGCGTCCTTTTCTTCCCACAAATAGAGCTTTCTTTTAATGGTATTTGATTGCCTCTGCGATTTTTATTTTTTGCGATATAAACGGAAAAAGACCGTAAATTTTGAAAAAAAATTATTTTTCTTAAAACAAAAAGTAAAAAATATCGAATAAACTAAATTTTAGTCAAACATTTAGGCCAAAATGTATTCAGCCACATATCTTTAGTAACAAAAAAATCGCAATAAGCGTATATTTATTGGTTTTCGCAAAAGTTATAGCGTCTACAAACTAGGGTACATTTTCTGGAATTTACACAGCTTTTATTTTATGACAGCCTATCTCATTTCTTGAGGTGCTAAAATGGCAGGGCAGTACAAAACCCCCCCCCCCCCAAATGACCCCATTTGAGAAAGTAGACACCCCAAGGAAACTGCTGAGAGGCATGTTGAGTCCATTGAATTTTTTTTTTTTGTCCCAAGTGATTGAATAATGACAAAAAATCTTTTTTTTATTTTTTACAAAAAGTTGTCACTAAATGATATATTGCTCACACATGCCATGGTTATATGTGGAATTGCACCCCAAAATACATTCTGCTGCTTCTCCTGAGTACGGGGATACCACATGATTGGGACTTTTTGGGACCCCATAGCCGCGTATGGGGCCCCAAAAACCAAACACCGCCTTCAGCATTTCTAAGGGCACAAATTTTTGATTTCACTCCTCACTACCTATCAAGGTTTCGAAGGCCATAAAATGCCAAAATAGCACAAAACCCCCCCAAATGACCCCATTTTGGAAAGTAGACACCCCAAGCTATTTGCTGAGAGGGATGTCGAGTCCGTGGAATATTTAATATTTTGACACAAGTTGCGGGAATATGACAAACTGATTTGTTTTTGCACAAAGTTGTCACTAAATGATATATTGCTCAAACATGCCATGGTTATATGTGGAATTGCACCCCAAAATACATTCTGCTGCTTCTCCTGAGTACGGGGATACCACATGTGTGGGACTTTTTGGGAGCCTAACCGCGTACGGGACCCCGAAAACCAAGCAGCGCCTTCAGGATTTCTAAGGGCATACATTTTTGATTTCACTCCTCACTACCTATCACAGTTTTGAAGGCCATAAAATGCCAAGATGGCACACAACCCCCCCCCCCAAATGACCCCATTTTGGAAAGAAGACACCCCAAGCTATTTGCTGAGAGGCATGTTGAGTCCATGGAATATTTTTTTTTTTTGCCCCAAGTGATTGAATAATGACCAAAAATTTTTTTTTTACAAAACATTGTCACTAAATGATAAATTGCTTAAACATGCCATGGGCATATGTGGAATTACACCCCAAAATACATTCTGCTGCTTCTCCTGAGTACGGAGATACCACATGTTTGGGACTTTTTGGGAGCCTAGCTGCGTACGGGACCCCGAAAACCAATCACCGCCTTCAAGATTTGTGTGAGTGAAATCAAAGATTTATGTCCTTAGAAATCTTGAAGGTGGTGATTGGTTTTCGGGGTCCCGTACGCGGCTAGGCTCCCAAAAAGTCCCACACATGTGGTATCCCCGTACTCAGGAGAAGCAGCAGAATGTATTTTAGGGTGTAATTCCACATATGCCCATGGCATGTGTGAGAAATATATCATTTAGTGACAACGTTTTGTAAATTTTTTATTTATTTTTTGGTCATTATTCAATCACTTGGGGCCAAAAAATTAAATATTCCATGGACTAAACATGCCTCTCAGCAAATAGCTTGGGGTGTCTTGTTTCCAAAATGGGGTCATTTGGGGGGGTTGTGTGCCATCTCGGCATTTTATGGCCTTCAAAACAGTAATAGGTAGTGAGGAGGGAAATCAAAACTGTATGCCGTTAGAAATCTTGAAGGCAAGGCGGTGCTTGGTTTTCGGGACCCCGTACGCGGCTAGGCTCACAAAAAGTCCCACATATGTGGTATCCCCGTACTCAGGAGAAGCAGCAGAATGTATTTTGTGGTGCAATTCCACACATAACCATGGCATGTGTGAGCAATATATCATTTAGTGACAACTTTGTGCAAAAAAAAAAATCAGTTTGTCATATTCTCGCAACTTGTGTCAAAATATAAAATATTCCATGGACTCGATATCCCTCTCAGCAAATAGCTTTGGGTGTCTACTTTCCAAAATGGGGTCATTTGTTTTTTTTTTGTGCTATTTTGGCATTTTATGGCCTTCGAAACTGTGATAGGTAGTGAGGAGTGAAATCAAAAATGTACACCCTTAGAAAGCCTGAAGGCGGTGATTGGTTTTTGGGGTCCCGTACGCGGCTAGGCTCCCAAAAAGTCTCACACAAGTGGTATCCCCGTACTCAGGAGAAGCAGAAGAATGTATTTTGGGGTGTAATTCCACATATGCCCATGGCATGTTTGAGCAATTTATCATTTAGTGACAACTTTGCGCAAAAAAAAAAAAAATATTTTTCCTGCAACTTGGGTCAAAATATAAAATATTCCATGGACTCGAGATGCCTCTCAGCATATAGCTTGGGGTATCTACTTTCCAAAATGGGGTCATTTGGGGGGGTTTTGAATTGTCCTGGCATTTTATGCACAACATTTAAAAGCTTATGTCACACATCACCCACTCTTCTAACCACTTAAAGAAAAAGCCCTTTATGACACTGTTTGTTTACACAAAAACATATTTTTTTTTTGCAAGAAAGTTAAGTTGAACCCCCAAACATTATATATTTTTTTAAAGCAAAGGCCCTACAGATTAAAATAGTGGGTGTTGCAATTTTTTTTCCCACACAGTATTTGCGCAGCGTTTTTTCAAACGCATTTTTTTGGGAAAAAATACACTTTTTTTTATTTTAAAGCACTAAAACACACTATATTGCCCAAATTATTGATGAAATAAAAATGATGATCTTAGGCCGAGTACATGGATACCAAACACGACATACTTTAAAATTGCGCACAAACGCGCAGTGGTGACAAACTACATACATTTTTAAAAGCCTTTACAGGTTACCACATTAGGTTTACAGAGGAGGTCTACTGCTAAAATAACTGCCCTCGATCTGCCCTTCGCGGTGATACCTCCCATGCATGGTGCAATTGCTGTTTACATATGACTCCAGACCAACGCTTGCGTTCGCCTTTGCGCAAGAGCAGGGGGGGACAGGGATGCTTTTTTTTTTTTTATATATTTATTTCGCTTTTTTTATTTTATTTTTAAACTGTTCCTTCCATTTTATTTATTTTTTACCATTTTTATTGTTATCTCAGGGAATGTAAATATCCCTTATGATAGCAATAGTTGGTGACAGGTACTCTTTTTTTTAAAAATGCGGTCTATTAGACCCTAGATCTTTCCTCTGCCCTCAAAGCATCTGACCACACCAAGATCGGTGTGATAAAATGCTTTCCCATTTTCCCAATGGCGCTGTTTATATCCGGGGGGGGGGGGACATTCCCTCCCACTGAATGTAAAAGCAGTCTAGAGGCTAATTAGCCGCTAGGACTGCTTTTACATGAAAGCCGACCGCTGGCTGAAAAGAATGATACCAAGATGATGCCTAAACCCGCAGGCATCATTCTGGTATAACCATTCAAAGTCCAGCAACATACCAGTACGTTGATGGTTCTTGTTGGACATGTATTGTAACTTTTTTTTTTCATGCAGCCTGTTGGCTGAACAAAAAAAAGATTGATCGGTGGGTATGCCCACCATTAGAATACCTCCCTTCATCCACCCACTTCTAATGATGGGCATACATGCACCATTTATATATGCCAAAGCATGGGGGCATCCTCCCGCAAAAAAGTAATGCCGCGTACACACGGTCGGACTTTTCTATGCCGCGTACACACGGTCGGACTTTTCTATACCGTGTACACATGGTCAGACTTTTCCACGGGAAAGCCTCTGTAGGAATGTCAACCGTATGTACGCGGCATTAGGAGCAAAATCGCTCCTCCGCCCCTAATGCCCCCATGCTTTGGCATATATGCTCTTTTTTTAACTGTGGTGGTGAAATCACCTCCTACAGCGTTGGAGTCGCGGCTTTATATATCGTGGGAGCAAACGCTGTTGCTGTCACGCTAAATAAATCCGCACTGCAACGGAATGGCGTACCTGCTAAGCAAATGATGGTTAACATTAAAACAAAGTAACATTACAGTATAACAGTAAGATCATACCATAGCAAATACCAAAAAAAAAACATAGTAAAAAATAAAAAATTTAACGCAACCTGTGCCTAAAATATATATATGCTGAAGCATGGGGGCATCCTCCTGCAAAAAAGTTATGCCGCGTACACACGGTCGGACTTTTCCACGGGCAAGCCTCTGTCGGAATTTCGACTGTATGTACGCGGCATAAAAAGTTATGCCGCGTACACACGGTCAGACTTTTTTCCACGGGCAAGCCTCTGTAGGAATGTCGACCGTATATACGCGGCATTAGGAGCAAAATCGCTCCTCCGTCCCTAATGCCCCCATGCTTCGGCATATATGGTCTTTTTTTAACTGTGGTGGTGAAATCACCTCCTACAGCACTGGAGTCACGGCTTTATATATCGTGGAAGCAAACGCTGTTGCTGTCAAGATAAATAAGTCCGCGCAACAGCTGAATGGCGTACCTGAAAACAGTAAAGTAAATTACATACTTGAAAAGCAAGCATGAAAAAAACATAACAACAATAAAACTTTGCAGAATAGAATACAGTAAAAAAGAGCAGAACAATAGAGAGAGAATAGAGAGGGAGATAACAATAAAACGACAACTATTTTTATTTTTTTATTTTATATATTTTTTGTGTTTTTATTTTTTACTTTTTTTTGTAACTGAAACTTAAACTTTTCGGTTCCAGGTTTGGGTCTCTCAAAATGTGATGGCATCTTGGGAGACCCTGTGTAAGTGTGCCTAGCCTGTGAAATGTTTTACCCTACACTAATAATTAACTCGTGTGTGGAAGCGTTCAAAACATTCACCAATACAAAGACCAGGATCGGCAGGACATTGGGGACAAAAATAACGGGTGTCACGCCTAAATCCGCGCTTGGTACAGACACAACATTTTCTTTGGGGGGCTCGTTGGGTAGGGGTACTCTCGAGGGCATATGAAAAATGCCTCTCATGCAGTCGGCTTACTGCATTTGGTAGGGGATGGTGAGGTACAGAACCGCCTGGATACAGGAATTCTGTGATGATATCCTCCTGGAATTGAAGGAAGGATCCATTCCGTTCCTGAAGCTTTGTATAAGACAAAAGCATTCAGTAAAGTCAATTGGAAAAAATGTAGAGACACTTTTTTGTACCAGCGTCTCGCCTTATGGGCAATATGATACGGCGCCATCAACTGGTCGTTGAGGTCCACCCCTCCCATATTAAGGTTATATTCATGGACACAGAGGGGTTTCTCCTCGAACTGTTCTGGCATTTTATGCACAACATTTAGAAGCTTATGTCACACATCACCCACTCTTCTAACCACTTGAAGACAAAGCCTGAGGCCTCGTACACACGGCCGAGGAACTCGACGTGCCAAACACATCGAGTTCCTCGGCCAGTTCAGCCCTGAAGCCGCCGAGGAGCTCGGCGGGCCGAGAGCTCCCATAGAACAACGAGAAAATAGAGAACATGTTCTCTATTTTCTCGGCGAGTTCCTCGGTGGCTCCATCGGGCCGAAAGTGTACACACGACAGAGTTTCTCGGCAGAATCCGGCTCTGACCGAGTTTCTCGCCAAATTCTGCCGAGAAACTCTGTCGTGTGTACGAGGCCTCACACTGACACTTTTTGTTTACATAAAAATATTTTTTTTGCAAGAAAATTAAGTTGAACCCCCAAACATTATATATTTTTTTAAAGCAAAGGCCCTACAGGTTAAAATGGTGGGTGTTGCATTTTTTTTTCCTTCCACACAGTATTTGCGCAGCGATTTTTCAAACTAATTTTTTTGGCGAAAAAATACACATTTCATTTTAATGCACTAAAACACACTATATTGCCCAAATGTTTGATGAAATAAAAAAGATGATCTTAGGCCGAGTACATGGATACCAAACACAACGTGCTTTAAAATTGCGCACAAACGCGCAGTGACGACAAACTACATACATTTTTAAAAGCCTTTACAGGCTACCACATTAGATTTATAGAGGAGGTCTACTGCTAAAATTACTGCCCTCGATCTGCCCTTTGCGGTGATACCTCACATGCATGGTGCAATTGCTATTTACATATGACTCCAGACCGACGCTTGCGTTCGCCTTTGTGCAAGAACCCCCCTGCACAGGGGTGCTTTTTCTTATTTATTTTTTCTTATTTATTTTTATTTTTTATTTTATTTTTAAACTGTTCCTTCCATTTTTTTTATTTTTTTTTTTCCATTTTTTATTGTTATCTCAGGGAATGTAAATATCCCCTATGATAGCAATAGTTAGTGACAGGTAGCGCTGTTTATATCTGGGGGGGGGGGGGAATTCCCTCCCAATGCTTGTAAAAGCAGTCTAGAGGCTAATTAGCCGCTAGGATTGCTTTTACATGAAACCTGACCTCTGGTGGAAAATTATACCAAGATGATACCTAAACCCGCAGGCATCATTCTGGTATAATCATTCAAAGTCCAGCAACATACCAGTACGTTGATGGTCCTTGTTGGACATGTATTGTAATCTTTTTTTCATGGCAGCCTGTTGGCTGAACGAAAAAAAGAGATTGATCGGTGGGTATGCCCACCATTATAATACTTCCCTTCATCCACCCACTTCTAATGATGGGCATACATGCACCATTTATATATGCCGAAGCATGGGGGCATCCTCCCGCAAAAAAGTTATGCCACATACACACGGTCGGACTTTTCCACAGGCAAGCCTTCGTCGGAATTTCAACCCTATGTACGTGGCATTAGGAGCAAAATCGCTCCTCCGCCCCTGCTGCCCCCATGCTTCGGCATATATGCTCTTTTTTTTTCAACTGTGGTGGTGAAATCACCTCCTACAGCGTTGGAGTCACGGCTTTATGTATCGTGGGAGCAAACGCTGTTGCTGTCAAGATAAATAAATACGCGCTGCAACTGAATGGCGTACCTGCTAAGCAAATGATGGTTAACATTAAAACAAAGTAACATTACAATATAACAGTAAGACCTTACCATACCATACCTGCAAAGCAAATACTAAAAAAAAAAATATTCAAAAATAAATAATTTAACGCAATCTGTGCCTAAAATATATATATATGCCAAAGCACGGGGGCACCCTCCCGCAAAAAAAGTTATGCCGCGTACACACGGTCTGACTCTTCCACGGGCAAGCCTCCGTCGGAATTTCGACCCTATGTACGCGGCATTAGAAGCAAAATTGCTCCTCCGCCCCTGCTGCCCCCATGCTTCGGCATATATGCTCTTTTTTTTTCAACTGTGGTGGTGAAATCACCTCCTACAGCGTTGGAGTCACGGCTTTATGTATCGTGGGAGCAAACGCTGTTGCTGTCAAGATAAATAAATACGCGCTGCAACTTAATGGCGTACCTGCTAAGCAAATGATGGTTAACATTAAAACAAAGTAACATTACAGTATAACAGTAAGATCATACCATACCTGCAAAGCAAATACCAAAAAAACATAGTAAAAGATAAAAAAAAATTTAACGCAACCTGTGCCAAAAATATATATATGCCAAAACACGGGGGCATCCTCCCGCAAAAAAGTAATGCCACAAACACACGGTCTGACTTTTCCACGGACAAGCCTCCGTCGGAATTTCGACCGTATGTACACGGCATTAGGAGCAAAATCGCTCCTCCGCCCCTGCTGCCCCCATGCTTCAGCATATATGCTCTTTTTTTAACTGTGGTGGTGAAATCACCTCCTACAGCACTGGAGTCACGGCTTTATGTATCGTGGGAGCAAACGATGTTGCTGTCAAGATACATAAATCTGCGCAACAGCTGAATGGCGTACCTGAAAACAGTAAAGTATAAAAAAATGACATGCCTGAAAAGCAAGCATGATAAAACATAACAACAATAAAACATTGCAGAATAGAATACAGTAAAATAGAGCAGAACAATAGAGAGAGAATAGAGAGGGAGAGAACAATAAAACAACAACTAAAGCACCCTCACCTGCCCTATACCACCCCTATCTGCCCTATATGACCCTAACCTGCCCTATAACACCCCAAACTACCCTATATTACTCTAACCTGCCTCATTCCACCCCAATCTGCCCTATACCACCCCAAACTGACCTATACCACCCTAACCTACCCCATACCCCCCCCAATCTGCCCTAAAGCACCCTAACCTGCCCTATACCATCCCAAACTGCCCTATATTACCCTAACCTGCCCTTTACCACCCCAATCTGTTCTATACATCCCTAACCTGTCCTATATTACCCCAACGTGCCCTATACCCCCCCAACTTGCCCTATATCACCCCAAACTGCCCTATATCACCCCAAACTGCCCTATACCACCCAAACTGACCAATATAACCCTAACCTGCCCCATATCACCCAAATGTGCCCTATACCACCCTAGTCTGCCCTATACCACCACATATATACCTTAAAGCACCCTAACCTGCCCTATACCACCCCAAACTGCCCTATATTACCATAACCTGCCCCATACCACCCCAAACTGCTCTATACCACCCCAACCTACCCTATACCACCCCAATCTTCCCTAAAGCACCCTCACCTGCCCTATACCACCCCAATCTGCCCTATATCATCCTAACCTACCCTATACCACCCCAAACTACCCTACATTACCCACCTGCCCCATACCACCAAATCTGCCCCTTACCACCCCAATCTGCCCTAAAGCACCCTCACCTGCCCTATACCACCCCAAACTGCCCTATATTACCCCAACCTGCCCTATATTACCCCAACCTGCCCTATACCACCCTCACCTGCCCTATACCACCCCAATCTGCCCTATACCACCCTAGTCTGCCCTATACCGCCACATATATACCTTAAAGCACCCTAACCTGCCCTATACCACCCCAAACTGCCCTATATTACCCTAACCTGCCCCATACCACCCCAAACTGCTCTATATCACCCCAAACTGCCCTATACCACCCAAACTGACCAATATAACCCTAACCTGCCCCATATCACCCAAATGTGCCCTATACCACCCTAGTCTGCCCTATACCACCACATATATACCTTAAAGCACCCTAACCTGCCCTATACCACCCCAAACTGCCCTATATTACCATAACCTGCCCCATACCACCCCAAACTGCTCTATACCACCCCAACCTACCCTATACCACCCCAATCTTCCCTAAAGCACCCTCACCTGCCCTATACCACCCCAATCTGCCCTATATCATCCTAACCTACCCTATACCACCCCAAACTACCCTACATTACCCACCTGCCCCATACCACCAAATCTGCCCCTTACCACCCCAATCTGCCCTAAAGCACCCTCACCTGCCCTATACCACCCCAAACTGCCCTATATTACCCCAACCTGCCCTATATTACCCCAACCTGCCCTATACCACCCTCACCTGCCCTATACCACCCCAATCTGCCCTATATCATCCTAACCTACCCTATACCACCCCAACCCGCCCTATACCACCCCAACCTGCCCTATACCACCCTAACCTGGCCTATACCACCCCGATCTTCCCTATACCACCCTAGTCTGCCCTATACCGCCACATATATACCTTAAAGCACCCTAACCTGCCATATACCACCCCAATCTGCCCTATATTACCCTAACCTGCCCCATACCACCAAATCTGCCCTTTACCACCCCAATCTGCCCTAAAGCACCCAAACCTGCCCTATACCACCCCAAACTGCCCTATATTACCCTAACCTGCCCCATACCACCCCAAACTGCTCTATACCACCCCAACTTACCCTATACCACCCCAATCTTCCCTAAAGCACCCTCACCTGCCCTATACCACCCCAATCTGCCCTATGTCATCCTAACCTACCCTATACCACCCCAAACTACCCTACATTACCCACCTGCCCCATACCACCAAATCTGCCCTTTACCACCCCAATCTGCCCTAAAGCACGCTCACCTGCCCTATACCACCCCAAACTGCCCTATACCACCCTAGTCTGCCCTATACCACCACATATATACCTTAAAGCACCCTAACCTGCCCTATACCACCCCAAACTGCCCTATATTACCCTAACCTGCCCCATACCACCCCAAACTGCTCTATACCACCCCAACCTACCCTATACCACCCCAATCTTCCCTAAAGCACCCTCACCTGCCCTATACCACCCCAATCTGCCCTATATCATCCTAACCTATCCTATACCACCCCAAACTACCCTACATTACCCACCTGCCCCATACCACCAAATCTGCCCTTTACCACCCCAATCTGCCCTAAAGCACCCTCACCTGCCCTATACCACCCCAAACTGCCCTATATTACCCCAACCTGCCCTATATTACCCCAACCTGCCCTATACCACCCCAACCTGCCCTATACCACCCTAACCTGGCCTATACCACCCCAATCTGCCCTATACCACCCTAGTCTGCCCTATACCGCCACATATATACCTTAAAGCAGCCTAACCTGCCCTATACCACCCCAAACTGCCCTATATTACCCTAACCTGCCCCATACCACCCCAAACTGCTCTATACCACCACAACCTACCCTATACCACCCCAATCTTCCCTAAAGCACCCTCACCTGCCCTATACCACCCCAATCTGCCCTATATCATCCTAACCTACCCGATACCACCCCAAACTGCCCTATATTACCCCAACCTGCCCTATACCACCCCAACCTGCCCTATACCACCCTAACCTGGCCTATACCACCCCAATCTGCACTATACCACCCTAGTCTGCCCTATACCGCCACATATATACCTTAAAGCACCCTAACCTGCCCTATACCACCCCAAACTGCCCTATATTACCCTAACCTGCCCCATACCACCCCAAACTGCTCTATACCACCCCAACTTACCCTATACCACCCCAATCTTCCCTAAAGCACCCTCACCTGCCCTATACCACCCCAATCTGCCCTATATCATCCTAACCTACCCTATACCACCCCAAACTACCCTACATTACCCACCTGCCCCATACCACCAAATCTGCCCTTTACCACCCCAATCTGCCCTAAAGCACCCTCACCTGCCCTATACCACCCCAAACTGCCCTATATTACCCCAACCTGCCCTATATTACCCCAACCTGCCCTATACCACCCCAACCTGCCCTATACCACCCTAACCTGGCCTATACCACCCCAATCTGCCCTATACCACCCTAGTCTGCCCTATACCGCCACATATATACCTTAAAGCACCCTAACCTGCCCTATACCACCCCAAACTGCCCTATATTACCCTAACCTGCCCCATACCACCCCAAACTGCTCTATACCACCCCAACCTACCCTATACCACCCCAATCTTCCCTAAAGCACCCTCACCTGCCCTATACCACCCCAATCTGCCCTATATCATCCTAACCTACCCTATACCACCCCAAACTGCCCTATATTACCCCAACCTGCCCTATACCACCCCAACCTGCCCTATACCACCCTAACCTGACCTATACCACCCCAATCTGCCCTATACCACCCTAGTCTGCCCTATACCGCCACATATATACCTTAAAGCACCCTAACCTGCCCTATACCACCCCAAACTGCCCTATATTACCCTAACCTGCCCCATACCACCCCAAACTGCTCTATACCACCCCAACCTACCCTATACCACCCCAATCTTCCCTAAAGCACCCTCACCTGCCCTATACCACCCCAATCTGCCCTATATCATCCTAACCTACCCTATACCACCCCAAACTACCCTACATTACCCACCTTCCCCATACCACCAAATCTGCCCTTTACCACCCCAATCTGCCCTAAAGCACCCTCACCTGCCCTATACCACCCCAAACTGCCCTATATTACCCCAACCTGCCCTATATTACCCCAACCTGCCCTATACCACCCCAACCTGCCCTATACCACCCTAACCTGGCCTATATCACCCCAATCTGCCCTATACCACCCTAGTCTGTCCTATACCGCCACATATATACCTTAAAGCACCCTAACCTGCCCTATACCACCCCAAACTGCCCTATATTAACCTAACCTGCCCCATACCACCCCAAACTGCTCTATACCACCCCAACCTACCCTATACCACCCCAATCTTCCCTAAAGCACCCTCACATGCCCTATACCACCCCAATCTGCCCTATATCATCCTAACCTACCCTATACCACCCCAAACTACCCTACATTATACACCTGCCCCATACCACCAAATCTGCCCTTTACCACCCCAATCTGCCCTAAAGCACCCTCACCTGCCCTATACCACCCCAAACTGCCCTATATTACCCCAACCTGCCCTATATTACCCCAACCTGCCCTATACCACCCCAACCTGCCCTATACCACCCTAACCTGGCCTATACCACCCCAATCTGCCCTATACCACCCTAGTCTGCCCTATACCGCCACATATATACCTTAAAGCACCCTAACCTGCCCTATACCACCCCAAACTGCCCTATATTACCCTAACCTGCCCCATACCACCCCAAACTGCTCTATACCACCACAACCTACCCTATACCACCCCAATCTTCCCTAAAGCACCCTCACCTGCCCTATACCACCCCAATCTGCCCTATATCATCCTAACCTACCCTATACCACCCCAAACTGCCCTATATTACCCCAACCTGCCCTATACCACCCCAACCTGCCCTATACCACCCTAACCTGACCTATACCACTCCAATCTGCCCTATACCACCCTAGTCTGCCCTATACCGCCACATATATACCTTAAAGCACCCTAACCTGCCCTATACCACCCCAAACTGCCCTATATTACCCTAACCTGCCCCATACCACCCCAAACTGCTCTATACCACCCCAACCTACCCTATACCACCCCAATCTTCCCTAAAGCACCCTCACCTGCCCTATACCACCCCAATCTGCCCTATATCATCCTAACCTACCCTATACCACCCCAAACTACCCTACATTACCCACCTGCCCCATACCACCAAATCTGCCCTTTACCACCCCAATCTGCCCTAAAGCACCCTCACCTGCCCTATACCACCCCAAACTGCCCTATATTACCCCAACCTGCCCTATATTACCCCAACCTGCCCTATATCACCCCAACCTGCCCTATACCACCCTAACCTGGCCTATATCACCCCAATCTGCCCTATACCACCCTAGTCTGTCCTATACCGCCACATATATACCTTAAAGCACCCTAACCTGCCCTATACCACCCCAAACTGCCCTATATTACCCTAACCTGCCCCATACCACCCCAAACTGCTCTATACCACCCCAACCTACCCTATACCACCCCAATCTTCCCTAAAGCACCCTCACCTGCCCTATACCACCCCAATCTGCCCTATATCATCCTAACCTACCCTATACCACCCCAAACTACCCTACATTACCCACCTGCCCCATACCACCAAATCTGCCCTTTACCACCCCAGTCTGCCCTAAAGCACCCTCACCTGCCCTATACCACCCCAAACTGCCCTATATTACCCCAACCTGCCCTATATTACCCCAACCTGCCCTATACCACCCCAACCTGCCCTATACCACCCTAACCTGGCCTATACCACCCCAATCTGCCCTATACCACCCTAGTCTGCCATATACCGCCACATATATACCTTAAAGCACCCTAACCTGCCCTTATTTTATTTTTAAACTGTTGCTTCCATTTTTTAATTTTTATTTTTACCATTTTTTATTGTTATCTCAGGGAATGTAAATATCCCCTATGATAGCAATAGTTAGTGACAGGTTAGCGCTGTTTATATCTGGGGGGGGGGAATTCCCTCCCAATGCTTGTAAAAGCAGTCTAGAGGCTAATTAGCCGCTAGGATTGCTTTTACATGAAACCTGACCGCTGGTGGAAAATAATTATACCAAGATGATACCTAAACCCGCAGGCATCATTCTGGTATAATCATTCAAAGTCCAGCAACATACCAGTACGTTGATGGTCCTTGTTGGACATGTATTGTAATCTTTTTTTCATGCAGCCTGTTGGCTGAACGAAAAAAAAGAGATTGATCGGTGGGTATGCCCACCATTATAATACTTCCCTTCATCCACCCACTTCTAATGATGGGCATACATGCACCATTTATATATGCCGAAGCATGGGGGCATCCTCCCGCAAAAAAGTTATGCCACATACACACGGTCGGACTTTTCCACAGGCAAGCCTTCGTCGGAATTTCAACCCTATGTACGCGGCATTAGGAGCAAAATCGCTCCTCCGCCCCTGCTGCCCCCATGCTTCGGCATATATGCTCTTTTTTTCCCCAACTGTGGTGGTGAAATCACCTCCTACAGCGTTGGAGTCACGGCTTTATGTATCGTGGGAGCAAACGCTGTTGCTGTCAAGATAAATAAATACGCGCTGCAACTGAATGCCATACCTGCTAAGCAAATGATGGTTAACATTAAAACAAAGTAACATTACAATATAACAGTAAGACCTTACCATACCATACCTGCAAAGCAAATACTAAAAAAAAAACATATTCAAAAATAAATAATTTTTTAACGCAATCTGTGCCTAAAATATATATATGCCGAAGCATGGGGGCATCCTCCCGCAAAAAAAGTTATGCCGCGTACACACGGTCTGACTTTTCCACAGGCAAGCCTTCGTCGGAATTTCAACCCTATGTATGCGGCATTAGGAGCAAAATAGCTCCTCCGCCCCTGCTGCCCCCATGCTTCGGCATATATGCTCTTTTTTTTCAACTGTGGTGGTGAAATCACCTCCTACAGCGTTGGAGTCACGGCTTTATGTATCGTGGGAGCAAACGCTGTTGCTGTCAAGATAAATAAATACGCGCTGCAACTGAATGGCGTACCTGCTAAGCAAATGATGGTTAACATTAAAACAAAGTAACATTACAATATAACAGTAAGACCTTACCATACCATACCTGCAAAGCAAATACTAAAAAAAAAAACATATTCAAAAATAAATAATTTTTTAACGCAATCTGTGCCTAAAATATATATATGCCGAAGCATGGGGGCATCCTCCCGCAAAAAAAGTAATGCCGCATACACACGGTCTGACTTTTCCACAGGCAAGCCTTCGTCGGAATTTCAACCCTATGTACGCGGCATTAGGAGCAAAATAGCTCCTCCGCCCCTGCTGCCCCCATGCTTCGGCATATATGCTCTTTTTTTTTTTCAACTGTGGTGGTGAAATCACCTCCTACAGCGTTGGAGTCACGGCTTTATGTATCGTGGGAGCAAACGCTGTTGCTGTCAAGATAAATAAATACGCGCTGCAACTGAATGGCGTACCTGCTAAGCAAATGATGGTTAATATTAAAACAAAGTAACATTACAGTATAACAGTAAGATCATACCATACCTGCAAAGCAAATACCAAAAAAAACATAGTAAAAGATAAAAAAAAATTTAACGCAACCTGTGCCAAAAATATATATATGCCAAAGCACGGGGGCATCCTCCCGCAAAAAAGTAATGCCACAAACACACGGTCTGACTTTTCCACGGACAAGCCTCCGTCGGAATTTCGACCGTATGTACACGGCATTAGGAGCAAAATCGCTCCTCCGCCCCTGCTGCCCCCATGCTTCAGCATATATGCTCTTTTTTTAACTGTGGTGGTGAAATCACCTCCTACAGCACTGGACTCACGGCTTTATGTATCGTGGGAGCAAACGATGTTGCTGTCAAGATACATAAATCTGCGCAACAGCTGAATGGCGTACCTGAAAACAGTAAAGTATAAAAAAATGACATGCCTGAAAAGCAAGCATGATAAAACATAACAACAATAAAACATTGCAGAATAGAATACAGTAAAATAGAGCAGAACAATAGAGAGAGAATAGAGAGGGAGAGAACAATAAAACAACAACGAAAGCACCCTCACCTGCCCTATACCACCCCTATCTGCCCTATACCACCCCAATCTGCCCTATACGACCCTAACCTGCCCTATAGCACCCCAAACTACCCTATATTACTCTAACCTGCCTCATTCCACCCCAATCTGCCCTATACCACCCCAAACTGACCTATACCACCCTAACCTACCCCATACCCCCCCCCAATCTGCCCTAAAGCACCCTAACCAGCCCTATACCATCCCAAACTGCCCTATATTACCCTAACCTGCCCTTTACCACCCCAATCTGTTCTATACATCCCTAACCTGTCCTATATTACCCCAACGTGCCCTATATCCCCCCCAACTTGCCCTATATCACCCCAAACTGCCCTATATCACCCCAAACTGCCCTATACCACCCAAACTGACCTATATAACCCTAACCTGCCCCATATCACCCAAATGTGCCCTATACCACCCTAGTCTGCCCTATACCGCCACATATATACCTTAAAGCACCCTAACCTGCTCTATACCACCCCAACCTACCCTATACCACCCCAATCTTCCCTAAAGCACCCTCACCTGCCCTATACCACCCCAATCTGCCCTATATCACCCTAACCTACCCTATACCACCCCAAACTACCCTACATTACCCACCTGCCCCATACCACCAAATCTGCCCTTTACCACCCCAATCTGCCCTAAAGCACCCTCACCTGCCCTATATTACCCCAAACTGCCCTATATTACCCCAAACTGCCCTATATTACCCCAACCTGCCCTATACCACCCCAACCTGCCCTATACCACCCTAACCTGGCCTATACCACCCCAATCTGCCCTATACCACCCTAGTCTGCCCTATACCGCCACATATATACCTTAAAGCACCCTAACCTGCCCTATACCACCCCAAACTGCCCTATATTACCCTCACCTGCCCCATACCACCCCAAACTGCTCTATACCACCCCAACCTACCCTATACCACCCCAATCTTCCCTAAAGCACCCTCACCTGCCCTATACCACCCCAATCTGCCCTATATCATCCTAACCTACCCTATACCACCCCAAACTGCCCTATATTACCCCAACCTGCCCTATACCACCCCAACCTGCCCTATACCACCCTAACCTGGCCTATATCACCCCAATCTGCCCTATACCACCCTAGTCTGTCCTATACCGCCACATATATACCTTAAAGCACCCTTACCTGCCCTATACCACCCCAAACTGCCCTATATTACCCTAACCTGCCCCATACCACCCCAAACTGCTCTATACCACCCCAACCTACCCTATACCACCCCAATCTTCCCTAAAGCACCCTCACCTGCCCTATACCACCCCAATCTGCCCTATATCATCCTAACCTACCCTATACCACCCCAACCCGCCCTATACCACCCCAACCTGCCCTATACCACCCTAACCTGGCCTATACCACCCCAATCTTCCCTATACCACCCTAGTCTGCCCTATACCGCCACATATATACCTTAAAGCACCCTAACCTGCCCTATACCACCCCAATCTGCCCTATATTACCCTAACCTGCCCCATACCACCAAATCTGCCCTTTACCACCCCAATCTGCCCTAAAGCACCCTCACCTGCCCTATACCACCCCAAACTGCCCTATATTACCCCAAACTGCCCTATATTACCCCAACCTGCCCTATACCACCCCAACCTGCCCTATACCACCCTAACCTGGCCTATACCACCCCAATCTGCCCTATACCACCACATATATACCTTAAAGCACCCTAACCTGCCCTATACCACCCCAAACTGCCCTATATTACCCTCACCTGCCCCATACCACCCCAAACTGCTCTATACCACCCCAACCTACCCTATACCACCCCAATCTTCCCTAAAGCACCCTCACCTGCCCTATACCACCCCAATCTGCCCTATATCATCCTAACCTACCCTATACCACCCCAAACTGCCCTATATTACCCCAACCTGCCCTATACCACCCCAACCTGCCCTATACCACCCTAACCTGGCCTATATCACCCCAATCTGCCCTATACCACCCTAGTCTGTCCTATACCGCCACATATATACCTTAAAGCACCCTAACCTGCCCTATACCACCCCAAACTGCCCTATATTACCCTAACCTGCCCCATACCACCCCAAACTGCTCTATACCACCCCAACCTACCCTATACCACCCCAATCTTCCCTAAAGCACCCTCACCTGCCCTATACCACCCCAATCTGCCCTATATCATCCTAACCTACCCTATACCACCCCAACCCGCCCTATACCACCCCAACCTGCCCTATACCACCCTAACCTGGCCTATACCACCCCAATCTTCCCTATACCACCCTAGTCTGCCCTATACCGCCACATATATACCTTAAAGCACCCTAACCTGCCCTATACCACCCCAAACTGCCCTATATTACCCTAACCTGCCCCATACCACTCCAAACTGCTCTATACCACCCCAACCTACCCTATACCACCCCAATCTTCCTTAAAGCACCCTCACCTGCCCTATACCACCCCAATCTGCCCTATATCATCCTAACCTACCCTATACCACCCCAAACTACCCTACATTACCCACCTGCCCCATACCACCAAATCTGCCCTTTACCACCCCAATCTGCCCTAAAGCACCCTCACCTGTCCTATACCACCCCAAACTGCCCTATATTACCCCAACCTGCCCTATACCACCCCAACCTGCCCTATACCACCCTAACCTGGCCTATACCACCCCAATATGCCCTATACATCCCTAACCTGCTCTATACCAACCCAACCTGCCCTATACTACCCCAAACTGACCTATATAACCCTATCCTGCCCCATATCACCCCTATCTGCCCTATACCACCCTAGTCTGACCTATACCACCACATAGATGCCCTAAAGCACCCTAACCTGCCCTATACCACCCCAAACTGCCCTATATTACCCTAACCTGCCCTATAACAAACCAATCTGCCCTATATGACCATAACCTGCCCCATACCACCCCAATTTGCCCTATATCACACTAACCTGCCCTATACCACCCCAATTTGCCCCTATAACACCCTAACCTGCCCTATACAGGCTCCCTAAGTCTAGATGGTAATGCCGGGATCCGAAGACCAGCAAAGGACTGGCCTGGCTGAAGACAGTACAGGACTCTTGACTAGTGAGTGTTTCTCAAAAGTCAGCCGTCTTCATTCTTTCATTTCCTGTTCAGCATCTTTTTTCCATTTCCTGCTTATGAAGCTGAAGCCATCAAACAATCTCTGTTTTGCATTTGCAATTCTCCTCTGTTTCTTTCTTCTGTGGTGAATCAGTTTCTTCACTTCTATTTGCTCATTTGTGTCATTTGTGTCTTTTTCTTGGCACTGCAACAAGAAAATACATAAATCAGACCCATCATTCAATACAGGACATACCAACCAGGAGATGCATTTTCATATGTAACACTACACTACCTAATGTTACCATTATAACTAGGGTTGTCCCGATACCGAGTATTTGCGGGAGTACTTGTACTCCCGCAAATACCGCCGATGCCTAAATAGAATACTCAACCCCCCCACCCCCCCGCTGCCGTCGCTACCGCTACACCGCATCCCGCTGGCCGCCTGGTTAATACTAGCGGGGAACATTACAGCTTTCATTTGAATAGCTGTAATGTTCCCGCCGCGCCGTGTATAGACACTCCCCCTTGCTCGGGTGATCTGTCCAATCCCGAGCAAGGGGGAGTGTCTATACGCAGTGCGGCGCGAATCATTACAGCTATTCAAATGAAAGCGTAATGTTCCCCGCTCGTATTAGCGGCGCGGCAGCATGCAGGTAAGGGGGGGGGGGACATGGCTGCTTATGGGGGGACATGGCTGCTTAAATGGGGGGACATGGCTGCTTATGGGGGCACATGGCTGCTTATATGGGGGGACATGGCTGCTTATATGGGGGGACGTGGCTGCTTATGGGGGGACATGGCTGCTTATATGGGGGGACATGGCTGCTTATGGGGGGACATGGCTGCTTATATGGGGGACATGGCTGCTTATATGGAGGGACATGGCTGCATATATGGAGGGACATGGCTGCATGTGTGGGGACATGGCGGCATCTGTGGGGGGACATGGCAGCATCTGTGTGGGGACATGGCGGCATCTGTGGGGGGACATGGCGGCATCTGTGGGGGGACATGGCGGCATCTGTGGGGGGACATGGCTGCATATGTGTGGGGACATGGCTGCATATGTGTGGGGACATGGCTGCATATGTGTGGGGACATGGCTGCATATGTGTGGGGACATGGCTACATATATGGGGGGACATGGCTGCATGTGGGGGGACATGGCGGCATCTGTGGGGGGACATGGCGGCATCTGTGGAGGGACATGGCGGCATCTGTGGGGGGGACATGGCTGCATATGGGGGGGGGGGGACATGGCTGCATTTGGGGACATATTTAAAAAAAAGTATCGGTATTCGGTATTGGCGAGTACTTGAAAAAAAGTATCGGTACTTGTACTCGGTCCTAAAAAAGTGGTATCGGGACAACCCTAATTATAACTGACATTTTGGTTCTTCTATGAACTTATAATGATATTTTATAATAATAAATAGCAGTGAAATGATCTCCTTGTATGTGCACACATAATATTAATTGCACTTCCAATGGACTTACATCTGGCATCCACAATGGTGGGGTAACCTTTCCTTCCTCCAGCTTCTTCCACTCAATTGATCTGAAGAAGGAGTGTTCTCGCAGTCTTTCCACTGCCGTCCCGCGAACTTTTGGATTTTCTTCAAGAAGCTGTAATGAAAAAGATATATTTAGAATACAGTAGATTGTCACTAATAGAAAATGAGTTTAGTTTCGGCCATTTAAAAAAAAAAAAAGAAAACTCAAAATGTCATATTTTAATTTCTTAGTGTCGTTTTAAATTAAGATATGTCTTCTGGAAGGATCTAAGGTAGCATTCCTGAACCGGTCTAGGAGTTCCTCCAACAGCTCATGCTTTCAGGATGTCACATGGGTAGTTCAGATGTAATGCTGACCTCCTGTGTGGTGAATATCCTGCCATAAAATCTGTATTCAACACTTCCAGAAGTCAGATACCCCGTCTGTGCTTCCTGACTCGAACCCCTACAGCACTATAGCAAATAGTAATGATGTGGGGGCTGGTGAAAGGAATCACAGAGCACAGTGGGGGACCAGGTAGCCGACATCATAGGCGTGCGCACGGGGTGTGCCGGTTGTGCCTGGGCACACCCTAATTCCCAGGCACACCCAACACACCGCAGGGCTTTTTTTGCTGGCAAAATGTGTGAGATTTATTTTTCTCTCACCTCTGGTAGCTGAAAGTGGGACTATTTGTCATGGAGGATGATGTGTAACTCCTGTGGGAACTGCAGCCACTGGCTGCGGAATAATCAGCCAGTCAGCCGCATTTTCCGATGCTGACTCTGTAGTTCCGGCTATATCATCCCTGTCAGCTGAATATCACTCCTCCGCCAGCTGTTAGAGATGAAGCACGTGAACTTCAGAGAGCACCGGAAAACTCCTGACTGCTCACTTCACAACTGTGGCTGCAGTCCTCACAGGAGTTACTCACCATCCTATGCCCTGTGTGCCAGAAGACAGCTTTACGATCTCCTCTCTGATGCAGCATTTGGGGGAAAACTGTCTCTCTCCTCGGGTTCCTATCTGCCATCTGGCTGAGTCAGTTGGGGTGTAGTGTCACAGTTTGCTCCCTATCGCAGAATGCTGCGGAAGTCACGTGGCGGCGAACTGCGCATGCGCAATGCGTTCCAACGGCAAATGCAATGCGTTCCAGGGGATTCACGACACTACCCTTCAGTGAACCCATCACAATTTGTCACGGAAGTGACGTAGACGTATTACTATACACAGAGCGGGAAGCAGTGAACCCATCACAAACCCATCACAATTTGTCACGGAAGTGACGTATTGCCATAGACGGAGCGGGAACAGACAGAGAGACATACGGGGAGAGAGACATATGGTTCTCATTAGATGTGTATGTCTCTTTCTCTCCCGCCCCCGCTCTGTCGCTCTGTGTATGGTTCTCATTAGATCTGTATGTCTCTTTCTCTCCCCGCCCGCTCTGTGTATGGTTCCTCGTCACTTCCGTTCCGTGACAAATTGTGATGGGTTCTCTGAAGGGTAGTGTCGTAAATCCCCTGGAACGCATCGCAATTGCCGTTGGAACGCATTGCGCATGCGCAGTTTGCCGCCACATGACTTCCGCAGCATTCTGCAATAGGGAGCAGAATATGACACTGCAGGGGCTTTCAGTGCCTTTCACAGCTCCAGTACAGGTGGGAGGAGCAGGAAGAGGAAGAGATCATCACACACAGAGTGCACCCACGATCTCTTTCCTCCTGTCCAGCACACAGCACAGCTCTCCTGGGGATGATGAAGAAGATCTGAGGACAGATAGCAGTCTTTTACCTGTGAGTACTGACCTCCTCTGCCTTTTCCACTATACAATTCTGTGCTGTAAACCTGCTCTGTACTTTGCAGGTTTACTAACAGAGAAAGTACAATTCTTGAACAGGTTAGAAATTTCTGGGACTTCCAATGTGTTACACAAATGTATTCCACATACACATTATATCCTGTTAAAAAATGTTTTTTAATAACTTATAATGTGTGTGTATATGGAATACATCTATGGAGCAGCTCAGAAGTCCCAGGAATTCCTAACCTATCAAAAACTCTTATCATAATAATACAGCCCAACTCCAGGACAGTAAAAAAGTCCAGCCTTGGGGCCCTTTCACACGTGTACGGATGAAAAAGGGACATACATTGGTCCCTATGAGATTTTACACTACAGAACGTATTCTATACGAAACCATGTTAAATGGACTGTAGTTCAAATCTTCAAAATGCAAAAAGCGCAAAAAATGCCATAGGTGTGAATCCAGACTTAGTCATAGGAATCTGTGAATGTATAAACTACAAGTTCAATCCAACATGGCAGCCGGCACACTGATCAGCACACCTGCCTACAGCTCTGCAATGACAGCCATACAGTTCTATGGGCAATAGAACTGTAGGCAGTGTCTGCAGGAGCCTGACACTTCACCCGCACTCTGCTGATTGCGGGCGCAATACTTTGCAGTCTCCAGTTTAAAAAAAGAATAAATGCCCTAGCAAAAATCTATGCATTTATTATTTTTTAATAAAAATGTGAGCGAAGGCACTTGGGTCAGGCAGGCACATAAATGGGTGGTTTTATGTACATATGTGTGAGTGTTTGTGTATATACAGTGTGTGTGTGTGTGTGTGTATATATATATATATATATATATATATTACATACATACGCGCGCATTTGTGTGTTTGAGTTTTGGGGTGCACACCCTAATGCAATAGGCTGTGCACGCCTATGGCCGATATACAGGATCTGGTAATGTACTACATGCTAGAGAACTTTCTGCAAGCTTCCCTCTTCAATGCAGAAGAGCCTTTTTACATAAACAATGCTCAGGACCTATAGCTCTTGGATAATTCTAAATCTCGACTATCTATACTTACTCGCTCAATGACATCTCGAAGGTCAGGGTCAATGTTGTTTGGATAGAGTGAGTTCCTGCATTTGGCCGATTCTGCTTCTGCTCCTGTGGCCATTTCAAACAGGATAACACCAAGTGAATAATAGTCGACCGTAGCATCGTAGGGGTTTCTATCGTGAATCTGATAAAACAAAGAGTAAGGGTAACATTAAAATAAAGCACATGATCAGCCATACACAGAGCAGTAATAATAGGTAATAAATAGTTGATAGAAATTACAGGTCACGGTGTGGTCCCTGTCTTTTTTTTAGGCTTCTTGTCATAAAATCATAAACATAATAATATAAAGATTGAAGTGTTAAAAGGGCAAATGAAGGGTGGTAGATACTTACCTCTGGTGCCATATAGTTTTTAGTACCGGCATTACTATACACTTTCTTGGATCCAAACACACCAACTATAGAAAGGCCAAAGTCTGCGAGTTTTACATGGCCGGTGCCGTCAAGCAGTATGTTGTCGGGTTTCAAGTCTCTGTAAAAGAAAAGAGAGGATTATATTTACAGATCAATACATTTTTATTTTATTAATTAAGAACATAAAAAAAAAAGTTGCTGCACATATTACACAACATTGTAATACAGTAAACTGTGAAGGCATATAGTATAGAATTTGTTCGGGCCTTGATGGCCTAGTCAAATTTTTAAAACCTAATAGGTCAGTATTAAATGGGTGCCAACGGGTTAGATCACCTACTAACTTTCTGCACCACTTTATGAATCGCAGCATGAACCTCATGAGCTCAGTTCCCAGCTTATTGCAGTTGAATAAACCATGTCAAGTCCCAGTCTGTCATTCTGCAATACTTTAAAATCTTTATTGAAAGCAAGGGAGCAGAAAAACTCCATAGGCTGTCTTCCTCTGTCACATTTTGCCCTTCTAGTGGGGCATGTTTAAGTCCCACTAGGGGGCGATACGCATTAGAATGAGACAACCTGGGGAGTGTTTCTATCCACATGTAATAATATAGTTATAGACACATTGGCCCAGATTCAGGTAGGGGCGCGCACTGATACGGCGGCGCAGCGTCTCGTCTTTACGCTACGCCGCCGTAAATTACAGGAGCTACGCTGTATTCACGAAGCACTTGCTCCGTAATTTGCGGCGGCGTTGCGTAAGCGCGCGTAATTCAAATGATCCCGAATGTACTGCGCATACGCCGTCCCTAAATTTTCCCGACGTGCATTGCGGTAAATGACCTCGCAAGGATGTCATTGGCTTCGACGTGAACGTAAATGGCGTCCAGCGCCATTCACGAAAGACTTACGCAAACGTCGTAAAATTTGAAAATCGCGACGCGGGAACGACGTCCATACTTACCATTGGCTGCGCCTCCTAATAGCAGGAGCAGCCTTACGATGAAACCGACGCACGCAAACAACGTAAAAAACAACCGCCGGGCGCACGTACGTTTGTGAATCGGCGTATACAGTATATATATGTCACATTAATTTATTATGAGTTGGTGATCCATTATCACCGTGGTCATTCTCACATTCTTTTTACTCCCCCCCTCCCCCATATTTTGTTCTATTCTCACCTCCCCTTCTTAACTGTAGCGTGGCCGAGCTCCTCTTCCTCCTGTCAGTCAGGTGTCCTGCCATATTTTCGGGGGACTCTGCGTCGCGCATGCGCAGTACAAGGGGGGTCCTTATCCCCCGGGCAGAACTTATTCGGCAGAACACCGGCTGGGTCCCTGCGCTACAGGAGATTCAGTTTCCTGTTCTCGGCCGGACTGAACGGAAGTAAGCACTCAGTGTGCACTTCCTGTCAGTCCGGCCGGGAACAGGACACTGAATCTCCTGTACTCGGTCGGACTGACAGGAGGAAAGAAGAGGAGCTCGGCCACGCTACAGCCTGAAAAGGGGAAGTTGGGGGCCCCAGGCCAGCTCGGGGCCCCAAGCAATTGTTTGTTTTGCCTGTCCTGTAGCGACGGGCCTGAGTAGATGCACAAAAGCTTCAGCAGCAGGGGACAGAACTGGCAGAGGGCAATTTAACCCTTGTACACCCATCCACAACTAGAGTACCAGTGTTGGGTGGTGTTGTCTTTTAATAAGAAATGGTGAATATGGATATAAAATCATGATGGAAACACTTACCTATGAATGATACCACGTCCGTGCAGATATTGCAGAGCGCAGAGAAGTTCAGCAGCAATAAATCTGTAAAAAAAGAGAAAAGGTCTGTTAATATCACACATCTCACAGAATAAGTAAATAAATGATTAATAGATGATTTCTTCCAAGCCGTGCAAGTCAGAGGAACTGACTGAATGGACTGAATGATAGGCACTGTTCAGTTTTTGGGGTAATACAGTTGTTGGTCCTAAACCAGCCCATAGAAATTTGTCACTCTACGTGAAAAACGTGGCAAAATGCATATCACACTTGTGGTGCCATTAATTCTTAACCACGCGGGTATACTGCGGCAGGTTTGCTCGCCTGGGTATACGTCAGCCACTTTAAGACCACTTGGGGGGGCGTGACAAAGGAGTCGATTCTCGTGCACGGCGGCTGCGATGTTCACCAGGCACCAGTGGGTCGCTTCTGAGAGACAGAATGGAGGTCTGTCAGTGTAAAAAGACAGATCTCCGCTCTGTCAGGGGTGAGGAGAGGGGTGAGGAGAGGGGGGAGGAGAGCGATCTATTGTTCATACTAAGTATGAACAACGATCGGTCTCCTCTTTCAGGCAGTCCCATCCCCCCACAGTTATAATCACTAGCTAGGACACACATTTAACCCCTTGATTGCCCCTAGTTTTAACCTCTTCCCTGCATGTGACATTTATACAGTAATCAGTGGCTATTTTTAGCTCTGATTGCTGTATAGATGTCAATGGTCGCAAAAAAGTGTCAAAAGTGTCTGATCTGTCCACCGCAATGTTGCATTCCCAATAAAAATCGCTGATCGCCACCATTAGTAGTAAAAAAAAATATAATAAAAATGAAATAAATCTACCCCCCTATTTTGTAGACTCTTTTGCGCAAACCAATCAATATACGCTTATTGCGATTTTTTTTTTTTTTTTTTTTACCAAAAATATGTAGAATAATACATATCGATCTAAACTGAGGAAGAATTTAATTTTTTTTTAATATTTTGGGGTGATATTTATTATAGCAAAAAGTAAAAAATATTGATTTTTTTTCAAAAATTTTCTTGTTTATAGTGCAAACAAAAAAACGCAGATTTGATCAAATACCACCAAAAGAAAGCTCTATTTGTGTAAAAAAATGGACATTGATTTTGTTTGGGTACAACATTGCATGATCGCGCAATTGTCAGTTAAAGCGTCAAAGTGCCATATCGCAAAAAGTGGCCTGGTCAGGAAGGAGGCAAATCCTTCCGGGGCTGAAGTGGTTAATGGCATCTCAAACGCAGGTAGCAGTTGCCTGAAAAAATGCACCAAAATTTACATTGCAAAAGGGCATGAGGCTCACTGCCCAAAAAAGTCCATGAGTTACTTTGGCACATTTAGCACAAGTAGGGCAGCTCATACAAATGAATAGGCTGCCTTGTGCTGTTGCACAAAAAACATGTAAAAAATGGAAAAATAAACGCGTTGCGTGGCGCAGGTGTGAATACACCCTTAGATCATACCTTTGTGATACTTACCTTATTGCAGCAGTTGATAATGGAGCAGAAGTCTTGATCTGGTTGGATAGTTCTCCTCCTCTCATGTACTCCATAACGAAGAAAAGATTTTCCTGTAAAAGATAAAGAAATATATAAGTTCAAAAAGGGAAAGTGGATGTAAGGATTGTGTTTTGTCAGAAATGCAGAAATATAGGGCTTATGATAACAAAGGACAGCACTAGATTTCTGGCAGGATCAACAGGTATTTGTCTGCTCTTAATGAAGAGATATAACAAAATACTTTGGGCTAGATTCAGGTAGCCGGGCGCATTGTTACGGCGGTGTAGCGTATCGTATTTACACTACGCCGCTGTAAATCAGAGAGGCAAGTGCTGTATTCACAAAGCACTTGCCTCCTAAGTTACGGCGGCGTACCGTAAATGGGGCCGGCGTAAGCGCGCCTAATTCAAATGAGTATGAGGGGGTGTGTTTTATGTAAATGGGTGGTGACCCGACGTGATTGACGTTTTTTACGAACGGCGCATGCGCCGTCCGTGTACATATCCCAGCGTGCATTGCTCCAAAGTACGCCGCAAGGACGTATTGGTTTCGACGTGAACGTAAATTACGTCCAGCCCTATTCGCGAACGACTTACGCAAACAACGTAAAATATACGTTAAATACTTAACATTGCGTACGCCTCATAGAAGCAGGAGCAACGTTACGCCGGAAAAGCCTTACGCAAACGACGTAAAAAAATTCCGCCGGGCACACGTACGTTTGTGAATCTGCGTATCTAGGTCATTTGCATATTCTACGACGGAAGCGCCACCTAGCGGCCAGCGTAAATATGCACACAATTATACGCCGGCGTATTCAAGTTACGTCAGCGGAGAAAGCCTATTTTTTCAACGTATCTGCCTTTGAGAATCGGCGTAAAGATACGACGGCTCAGATTTGAAATTACGGTGGCGTATCTGGAGATACGCCGCCGTATGTTGTTGCTGAATCTAGCCCTTTGATTTGTATATTTATTAGACCAAGTGGGAACAAACAAGAGATGGTCACTGTTGGGTTTACATTTTACACTTTAAATGTAAGTTCACATTAAAGTCAGAATACATTTTTTTGGTAGGAACTTTAAATACCGTATTTATCGGCGTATACCGCGCACTTTTTTGCCCTGAAAATCAGGGCAAAATCGTGGGTGCGCGGTATACGCCGATACCCGCTTTCCCGCGCCGAGTTTTGAATACTGCGCCGACATATACTGAGCGCAGTACACTCGGGTATAGTCGGCCAGTCTCGGCTCCTTCCGCGCTCACGTCCTGGACGTACAGGACGTCAGCGCGGGTAGCCGAGCATTGCCGACAATACACGAGTGTACTGCGCTCTGTATATGTCGGCGCAGTATTCAAACTCGGCGCGGAAAAACGAGCGGGGAGGACGCGAGGACGCCGCAGAAGGATGCCGGACCCGCCAAAGAGGACACCGGACCCTCCGCAGAAGGACACCCGAAGCCGCAGAAGGACACCGGACCCGACGAGGCCGCCGATGGACGCCGCGCAAGACACCAAAACTGTAAGTACAAAAAAAACTTTTATTCCACAGGATTGGGGGCCACTTTAGGGGTGCGCGGTATACACGGGAGCACGTTATACCGCGATAAATACGGTATATGCACCTTTCCTTATTGGGTAAGCAATATACAGAGCCACATAACATGCAAACATGTTCTAGCAGGCTACCATTACAGTGACTCTGGGCCAGATTCTCAAAAGAGTTACGCCGGTGTATCTACAGATACACCGGCGTAATTCGAAAATCCCGCCGGCGTATCATTGTTTTGTATTCTCAAAACAAGGTACGCCGGAATTAGGGTAGGATCCGACTGGTGTAAGTCACTTACATCGTCGGATCCTAAATGCAATACTACACTGACCGCTAGGTGGCGTTTACGTTCAGGTCTCATTTGACTATGCAAATGAGCCTGATACGCCGATTCCCGAACGAATTTGGGCCGCCTCGTCGTCGTTTCCGTAAGCGCAAGGTTACCCCTGCTATATGAGGGGTAACCTTCCGCCAGTCCGCCGTATGCCATGTTAAGTATGGCGTCGGGTCCGCGTCGTCTTTTTCCGTCGGTTACGTCGTTTTACTAAGTCGTTCGCGAATACGACTTGACGTCAATGACGCTCACGTCGGCGTCATTGACGTTTTCCGTCGTGAGCTGGAGCATGCGCACTGGGCTATTTTTACGCCCGGAGCATGCGCAGTTCAATCGGCGCGGGGGCGCACTTAATTTGAATTACGCGGCCATACGCCGAGCCATTTACACTACGCCGCCGCAAATTACGGAGAAAGTGCTTTGCGAATACGGCACTTGCTCAAGTAATTTGCGGCGGCATGGTGTAAATGGCTTACGCTACGCTACGCCGGAATGTATGAGAATCTGGCCCTCTGTCATGAGAGAAGTACAGGGGCTAAACCTGATCCTAGTCAGTGACAGAAAAGCCAAAGTAAGAGCAAGATAGGCAGGGAGAGATCTAGACTTTCCACCATTCTACAATGGCAGCCGCCATAATTCTCCCATGTCCGAGCCTCTGTGAAGCTGGAACATCTCTAATGTTTTTCTGGTTTGGGGATTTCTTTCTAGGTGTGTGCTGGACTTGGAGATCAAATGGATGTGATTTGATGAGTGATTGATAGAAATGTGACACTTACTTCTGATTGGAAGGTTCCATAGGCGTGTGTACAAAACAGACTGTCTCCAACTGCTTCAAGTATTTGTCTCTCTATAAGGACACTTTTAGGATCTTCATTTAATAATTGCCTTTTCTTTACCACCTTGACTGCCAGTTTCTGGTCTGTGGCAGGATGGGATGCCAGGGCGACCTAAAATAAAAAAAAACATAGGACACAAATGATTAGAGATAATTCAGCACCAGGTTCTGAAAAGGTTACCTCTGGGTCCCCAGCAGCAACCCCCAGCCTGGCTACAATTGTTAGTCTTAGCTTGAAAACACAAGTATATTATAGAGCATGAACTCAGCAGGCTTTTAGCAAGTTGTAAGTGGTTTTGGCTGTTAGGGCCAGATTCACAGAGCAGATATGACGGCGTATCTCCTGATACGCCGTCGTATCTGTTGTTCTATCTATGCGACTGATTCATGGAATCAGTTACGCATAGATAGCCATAAGATCCGACAGGTGTAATTGTTTTACACTGTCGGATCTTAAGATGCAATACCGCGGCCGCCGCTGGGGGGAGTTTGCGTCGTAAACCAGCGTCGGGTATGCAAATTAGGAGTTACGGCGATCCACGACGGTTTTTCGCGTTCGCTACGTCGCCGCTAGTCTAGTTTCCCGTCGCAAAGTTAGTCGTTTTTTTTGGTGCCTTAACTTTACACAGCAATAGTATTGCTGTATAAAGTATGGCCGTCGTTCCCGCGTCGAAATTAAAAAAATAACGCCGTTTGCGTAAGCCGTCCGGGAATACGGAATTACGATACGCGCGACGCCGTTCGAAAAATGATGTCACTTCGTGCAAAGCACGGCGGTAGTTCGGAAACGGAGCATGCGCGGTAGGTCCGGCGCGGGGGCGCGCCTAATTTCAATGGCACACGCCCATTTGAATTGGCCCGCCTTGCACCGGAGGCCGCCGGCGTAGGTTTTCATCGCAAGTGCTTGGTGAATCAGGCACTTGCGATGAAAAATTGCGGCGGTGTAACGTATCTACGATACGTTATGCCGCCGCTCTTCTACGTGAATCTGGCCCTTAGTCACTAACTTAGTGAATGGAGATAGCTTTAAATAGGCTTTTAGCAAACTTAGCGAAAACTACAGCCAGCACTCGCTCTTAAGTCTGTGTTCAGAATTCATATATTGAGGGTAAAGTCTATGAAGCTCTGAAGCCAAACTCTTTACAATCTGCTAAATACAGTTTAACCACTTCCCGACCGCCTCATGTAGATATACGTCGGCAGAATGGCACGGACAGGCACATCAACGTACCTGTACGTGCCTGCCTAGACGTGGGTCGGGTGTCCGATCGGGACCCCCCCCGCTACACGCGGCGGTCGGGTTCCCTCGGGGAGCGATCCGGGACGACGGCGCGGCTATTTGTTTATAGCCGCTCCGTCGCGATCGCTCCCCGGAGCTGAAGAACGGGGAGAGCCGTATGTAAACACGGCTTCCCCGTGCTTCACTATGGCGCTGCATCGATCGAGTGATCCCCTTTATAGGGGAGACTCGATCGATGACGTCATTCCTACAGCCACACCCCCCTACAGTTGTAAACACACACTAAGTGTACACTAAATCCTACAGCGCCACCTGTGGTTAACTCCCAAACTGCAACTGTCATTTTCACAATAAAGAATGCAATTTAAATGCATTTTTTGCTGTGAAAATGACAATGGTCCCAAAAATGTGTCAAAATTGTCCGAAGTGTCCGCCAAAATGTCGCAGTCACGAAAAAAATCGCTGATCGCCGCCATTAGTAGTAAAAAAAAAAAAAATAATAAAAATGCAATAAAACTATCCCCTATTTTGTAAACACTATAAATTTTGCGCAAACCAATCGATAAACGCTTATTGCGATTTCTTTTTTAACCAAAAATAGGTAGAAGAATACGTATCGGCCTAAACTGAGGAAAACATTTTTTTTATATATGTTTTTGGGGGATATTTATTATAGCAAAAAGTAAAAAAATATTGCATTTTTTTCAAAATTGTCGCTTTATTTTTGTTTATAGCGCAAAAAATAAAAACCGCAGAGGTGATCAAATACCACCAAAAGAAAGCTCTATTTGTGGGGAAAAAAAGACGCCAATTTTGTTTGGGAGCCACGTCGCACGACCGCGCAATTGTCTGTTATAGCGACGCAGTCCCGAACTGTAAAAACACCTTGGGTCTTTAGGCAGCATATTGGTCCGGGGCTTAAGTGGTTAAGTACACATTAGCTTATTGCCTTATCTACCAACAGATTTCTAATTGTGTTGAGCTGCTTTTTGTGTATTACACCCCTGACAGACAGTACACCACCAACATGATTTAGGCTAGATGCACTTCACTCGCTTTGCATTCATTTAATACACACTAAACACATTTGAGATGATGTGCGTTGGCATGCAATTATTTTAACAATGGTGTAAAATAACTTTATTGTTCCTTCTTTAAACACTTGCCGACCTGCTCACACAGATATACTGCAGCAGGTCGCCTCTCCTGCACGAACCGATGTACATGTGCGTCGATCCGTGCAAGGATAGCGGGCGTGCCCGCGGGTACTGCGGATTCTATGTCCGCTGGTAACCCGCGGTCGCAGTGAGGAGAGGCAGAGTGGGGAACTGTAAACAAGGCGGTTCCCCATTCTGCCAGATGACATGACAGAGATCTACTGTTCCCAGTGATCGGGAATGGTGATCTCTGTCATGTTCCAGCAAGCCCATCCCCACTACAATTAGAACACAACCAGGGAACACAATTAACCCCTTAACTGCCCCTAGTGTTAACCTATTTGCTGACAGTGTCATTTTTACATTGATCAGTGCAAATCTTATAGCACTGATCAATGTAATAATGTTGCTGGTCCCAAAAAAGTGTCATTTGGGGTCAGATTTGTCCGCCGCAATGTTGCAGTCCTGCTAAAAATCGTATAAGAATACATATCAGCCTAAACTGATGAATAAATTAGTTTTATATATATATATATATATATATATATATATATATATATATTTGGTATGTGTTATAGCATAAAGTAAAAAAAAGTATATATCTTTTCAATTGGTCTTTTTTTGTTTATAGCGCAAAAAATAAAAACCGCAGAGGTGATCAAATACCACCAAAACAAAGCTGTATTTGTGGGTAAAAAAGGACATCAATTTTGTTTGGGTACAGGATCGCATGACCACGCAATTGTCAGCTAAAGATATAAATAATAAAATAATAGATTTCAGTTTCTCATTGAGTATCACAGCTCAGTGTGTGTAGTGTAAATGGGAAGTGGTAAGGAATACAGTGGTGTGACCCAGGGCCGTCTTAATAGTATCATGGGCCCCTGGGCAAAGAAATGCTCTGGGGCCCCTACAACGATGACAGTGCAGGTAAACAGACATCAAGTAGGTAGGAGGCAGACTGCCTTCCCTGTGTATCTATCACTCTCAGTGCCACCATGAGGCCCCCAACTTCGGGGCTCAAGGACCAGCTGCTTTGGGGAAAGCCCAGGGGCCCCCATGCAGCTGGGGCCCCTGGGCAGTGCCCAGGTGTGCCCTCTCATTAAGACAGCCCTGGTGTGACCTCCACCTACAGCCTAATGTTAGCCCACTGACAATATTAATAACCACTAACATGCAATACATTAAACCTGCTGTTCATATATCTTTGATTACTTACTTTTCCGTAGCTACCTTGACCAATAATCTTATGAAAGATAAAGCTGTCAATGTTCAAGTCGGCAGGTGGACTGCTTCCCACGTTGGTTCCGGGCACATCCCTGACTGCCTTGTTGCCTCCCTCACTGACTTCCTTGTTGACTGGCTCGCTGACAGCCTGGTTGATTGGCTCACTGACATCCTCGTGGACTATCTCACTGACTGCCTCATTGATTGGCTCGCTGATAGCCTGGTTGACTGGCTCGCTAATAACCTGGTTGACAGGTTCACTGACAACCTGGTTGATTAGTTCACCGACAACCTCGTGGACTGTCTCACTGACAGCCTCTTTGATTGGCTCGCTGACAGCCTGGTTGTTTGGCTCGCTAATAACCTGGTTGACAGGTTCACTGACAACCTGGTTGACAGGTTCACTGACAACCTGGTTGATTAGCTCACTGACAACCTCGTGGACTGTCTCACTGACTGCCTCGTTGATTGGCTCGCTGACAGCCTGGTTGACTGTCTCACTGACTGCCCCGTTGATTGGCTCGCTGACATCCTGGTTGTTTGGCTCGCTAATAACCTGGTTGACAGGTTCACTGACAACCTGTTTGATTAGCTCACTGACAACCTCGTGTACTGTTTCACTGAGTGCCTCGTTGATTGGCTCGCTGACAGCCTGGTTGTTTGGCTCGCTGACTGTCTCGTTGATTGGCTCGCTGACTGCCTCGTTGATTGGCTCGCTGACTGCCTCGTTGATTGGCTCGCTGACTGCCTCGTTGATTGGCTCGCTGACTGCCTGGTTGTTTGGCTCGCTGATAACCTGGTTGACAGGTTCACTGACAACCTGGTTGATTAGCTCACGGACAACCTCGTGGACTGTCTCACTGACTGCCTCGTTGATTGGCTCGCTGACTGCCTCGTTGATTGGCTCGCTGACTGCCTCGTTGATTGGCTCGCTGACTGCCTCGTTGATTGGCTCGCTGACTGCCTCGTTGATTGGCTCGCTGACTGCCTCGTTGATTGGCTCACTGACTGCCTCGTTGATTGGCTCGCTGACTGCCTCGTTGATTGGCTCGCTGACTGCCTCGTTGATTGGCTCACTGACTGCCTTGTTGATTGTCTTGCTGATTGCCTCGTTGACTACAAGATAAAAATAAATTATGACATGTTATTACCTTACAGCAATAGAACACCTAATTCATAAAACACTAAATGACAATGGTGGAAAACACATGGAAAAGAGATATTACTGTTTACTACGACTCCCAGGTGAGAAGTAGTTTGGCCAAATAAAGTGAAATAGCTTCATGTTACTAAATAGATTGCAGCATGTTTTCATGTGTGAAAGATTTATAATGTCAGTATCTACAGTAGTTGACTTAACCCTATGACCTGCAAGGATATGACCTGTACATCATGGCAGTCGAAGGGTCAAACGAGTTCAAGACTCCAATAGAAGCAGTAAATCTGCTGCATATTGTACAAGAAATCGGGGTGGTTATAAAGATGCCCAATCACTTCTATACCATTCAGAATTGGTAGATGTAAAACCACCCATCCACTTCACCTTTTTAAATTGGGGAAGCCTGCTCCGGGGAGCCCGGGACCATAACACTTCCCTGCCATTAGATTCCAGCCAGCCATGGCTAGAAGAGACGGATTGTCCCAGTGGGCCAGTATGAAAGATCATAAGTTAGATCCCCACATATTACAACCCCCCCTCACATATTATAGCCCCCCTAACTCCAGAGAAATGCTAAATCTTTCTGGGTACTACTTGGGTGCAATTACTATTTCTAAATGTTCCCTATAATGTAGCAAATCTTCACTTTTTAAGTACAGGTCCACTTTAATCCTTAGGCCCAAAAATGTGATTTACCATGTGTGAGAAAAGTGAGAACATTTTTGTGGCAGAAAAAGGGTTAAAGGAATTTTATCATATCAGGGAGAACTGCAGGGGTGGTCATACACATTCATATGCCTGATCCAATATAGGAGAACAGATCCATCTATAGCTGCAGCTCACCCAAACCCATTTATTCAGCTGAGTATAGCATTAGATTTTGTGCTTGAGCAATGAGAGGGTAACATTCACTTTTCTAAAGGCACAGTGGGGGTCCTACTCTACAGCTGTTGGCAGGGGACAGGCTTTTCTACTCAGCTTGTGGCTGCTTTCTGTAAGGGGCCCGGAGGTCCCCAGGGGCCCGGAGATCCCCAGGGCCCCGGATGACCACCCCCCTTTTTTTTTTTTTTATAAAAAAAAAACCTTTTTTTTATATTTTTTTATTTTTATATATATATATATAATTATTATTATTAAAGGGCCCAGAGGTCCCCAGGGCCCCGAATGGCATCCCCCCTTTTTTTTATTAAAAAAAATGTTTTTTTTTTAATATTATTTTATTTCTTTTTATAGAAATAAAATAATGAGCCATTTAATTAAAAAAAATATATATATATATATATATATATATATTTTATTAAATGGCTCAGAGGTCCCCAGGGCTCCATGTGGCAAACCCCCCTTTTTTTTTATAAATGTTTATTTTTTATTTTTTGTTTATCTATTTATTTATTTATTTATTTTTTTTATTAAAGGGCCCAGAGGTCCCCAGGGCCCTGGATGTCAACCACCGTTTTTTTTATTTTTTTATAAATGTTTATTTTTATTTATTTTTTTATATATATTTTTTTATTAATTTTTTATTAAAGGGCCCAGAGGTTTCTTTTTTTTATTAAAGGGCCCAGAGGTCCCAGATGGCAACCCCCCCCCCTTTTTTTGTAATTTATTTTTATAAAAAAAAAATGTTTTTATATATATATATATATATATATATATTTTTTTTTAATTCAAGGGCCCAGAGGTCCCCCATTTAAAAAAAAATATATATATATATATATTTTATTTCTTTCTTTTTTTTTATTAAAGGGCTCAGAGGTCCCCAGGCCCCCCCCCCCCCTTTTTATATATATCTTTTTATTTCTTGTTTATTTATTTATTTCCCCCTGCTTCACAATTCGCGTCAGCCACCCGCCCCCGCTTCTCTCTCAATTTCAGGCGGCAGCACCCCCCCCATGCCTGAAGCTGTGTAAGGGGCCCCATAATTCCCGATGGCGGCCCTGCTGCTTTCTAACAGAAACACGCTCTAAGGGGCTCATTTATAACAGAAAGTGGATATGGTAATGCACCCCTGCACTGGCCTAACTATGGTTTTATCCCTCATAAAATATCTAAACAGTGACAATTGTGTTATATTTTATGTAATTGTTTTCATCATTCTTACTTGTCTCATCTTCAATGGTCAACTGTTTCTTTTTTGGAGGTGCAGGGGAAATCTCATCTGATGCTGGTCTCTTGTTCCTCTTGGGCACTTTAGCAGTATATCTTCCCTTTTTTGCCGTCCTTTCTTTATCAGCTGATTGGTCAGATTCATTATCTCTCTTCTTCTTCTTTCCTCTGGTCTTCTCAATCTTCTCTATCGTGTTATATTTTATTGTCTCATCTGCGATGGTCAACTGTTTCTTATTTGGAGGTGCAGGGGAAATATCATCTGATGCTGGTCTCTTGTTCCTCTTGCGCACTATAGCAGTATATCTTCCCTTTTTTGCCGTCCTTTCTTTATCAGCTGATTGGTCAGATTCATTATCTCTCTTCTTCTTCTTTCCTCTGGTCTTCTCAATCTTCTCTTTCGTGTTATATTTTATTGTCTCATCTGCGATGGTCAACTGTTTCTTATTTGGAGGTGCAGGGGAAATCTCATCTGATGCTGGTCTCTTGTTCCTCTTGGGCACTATAGCAGTATATCTTCCCCTTTTTGCCGTCCTTTCTTTATCAGCTGATTGGTCAGATTCATTATCTCTCTTCTTCTTCTTTCCTCTGGTCTTCTCAATCTTCTCTTTCGTGTTATATTTTATTGTCTCATCTGCGATGGTCAACTGTTTCTTATTTGGAGGTGCAGGGGAAATCTCATCTGATGCTGGTCTCTTGTTCCTCTTGGGCACTTTAGCAGTATATCTTCCCCTTTTTGCCGTCCTTTCTTTATCAGCTGATTGGTCAGATTCATTATCTCTCTTGTTCTTCTTTCCTCTGGTCTTCTCAATCTTCTCTTTCGTGTTATATTTTATTGTCTCATCTGCGATGGTCAACTGTTTCTTATTTGGAGGTGCAGGGGAAATCTCATCTGATGCTGGTCTCTTGTTCCTCTTGGGCACTATAGCAGTATATCTTCTCTTTTTTGCTGTCCTTTCTTTATCAGCTGATTGGTCAGATTCATTATCTCTCTTTTGCTTCTTTCCTCTGGTCTTGTCACTCTCCTCTCTGGAACTCTTTCTCTCTCCAGAATCCCTCCCCTCATCAGAGTTCCCATGTTTGTTTTTCCTTTTTTGGGGGTTTTGACGTGTCCCCGCCCTTAACCCACCACCTAATAAAATGGTCTCATCCAAATCATCCACAGAAGGTCCCCCTTGGAGGATTTTACAAGTAACCTCATGTCTCCTCTGATATGGATGATATCTTAAATTTAGCTTTTGCCTTTTTCCTTTGGCATTCTCCTCTCTGGAACTCTTTCTCTCTTCAGAGTTCCCACGCTTAGTTTCCCCATTTTTGGGGTGTTGAGGTGTCTCCACCTTTAACCCACTATGTAATAAAGTGGGCTTATCCAAATCATCCATAGAATATTGCTCTTGGATGAATTTCCAAGTAATCTCATCCCTGATCTTATATGGATGAAATCTGTAAGTGTGTCTTCTCCTTTGCCACTTCATAATAATATATTGTAATGAAATGCACAGAGCACTAGAAAAGCGATGCGTTTACCACCTCTAGCAAAATCAAACTGACTCAGTCCAACTGCAGATTGCTTATATTGACTGAGCTGTGAGTGAGTGAGTGAGAAACGTGTATAGTGCTATGACATCATCGTTGCTAGGATACCATCAGATAAGCCAGATGTTGTTTGCAAGAATACCAACTGCCAGTGCCTCCCCTCAGCCAATCAGATTCAAACTGACGATTTCCACAGTGATTTTCAAATTTTCAAAATAAGAGAGCTTAGTATTCACTTTGCATGTATGAAATCCAATACATAGATAAATCTGTGGAGCTCCTAACACAGATGAGGCTTTTATATAAGCCTGATTTTGGGGTCATTTCCAATGACATAGACAATTGTCATTAGGACTGCTCAAAACACATTGAGATGAATCAGTAAATAGGGTTTTTTAACCACTTGCTGACCTTGGCTTTTTCTGAAATGTGTTGTTTACAAGTTTAAATCAGTATTTTTTTCAAGAAAATTACTTAGATCTCCCAAATATATTTTAACAGAGACCCTAGAGATTAACCACTTAAGGACCGCCGCACGGCTATATACCTCCTTAGTTTGAAGAGGGATATCTCGGTAACGGCAGCAGCAGCTGCCACAACCGAGATATCCATCTCTTCAGGCAGCGGTCCTGTAAACGATAATGGTGGTCTCTGCAGCGGATTCGCTGTGAGATCACCGTTATCTGCGACGGGAGAGGGGCCCCCCCTCCCACCACTCTCCCGCAGCTGCAGAGCTGCTTTACATTGACTGAGCTATGACATCTTCGTTGCTAGGATACCATCAGAACAGCCAGAGTTCCGCTTCCAACTGCCAGTGCCTCCCCTCAGCCAATCAGATTCAAACTGACAATTTCCACAGTGATTTTCAAATTTTCAAAATAAGAGAGCTTAGTATTCACTCTGAAATCCAATACATAGATAAATCTGTGGAGCTCCTAATGAGGCTTTTATATAAGCCTGATTTTGGGGTAATTTCCAATGACATAGACAGTTGTCATTAGGGCTGCTCAAAACACATTGAGATGAATCAATCAGTAGATAGTTTTTTTTTTAATCCACCTGCTGACCTTGGCTTTTTCTGACATTTGTTGTTTACAAGTTTAAATCAGTATTTTTTTCAAGAAAATTACTTAGATCTCCCAAACACTATATATACTATATATACGCCAGGGTTGGGTCCTGGATGGACGCTATGTTGAGCCAATTTTTGGAGTCTGGTCTCTTTAAAGCAGTGGTGTAGGATTCAGGAGAGCCTCCCCTTCTGACCCCTGGCTTTCAGGCACACAGGGGGTTAAAGCGGTTGTTCCCCCCAAAAAATTGTTACCCTTAGATTGATGCTCGTTGTGTCTAGGGGAATCGGCTAGTTGTTTTAAAATCGAAGCTGTACTTACCGTTGTAGAGAGCGATCTTCTCCGCCACTTCCGGGTATGGTCTTCGGGTCTGGGCGTTCCTTCTTGATTGACAGCCTTTCGACAGGCTTCCGACGGTCGCATCTATTGCGTCACGATTTTCCGAAAGTAGCCGAACGTCGGTGCGCAGGCGCCGTATAGAGCCGCGCCGACGTTCGGCTTCTTTTGGCTACTCGTGACGCCATGGATGCGACCGTCGGAAGACTGTCAATCAAGAAGGAACGCCCAGTCCCGAAGACCATACCCGGAAGCGGCGGAGAAGATCGCTCTCTACAACGGTAAGTAAAGCTTCGATTTTAAAACAACTAGCCGATTCCCCTAGACACAACGAGCATCAATCTAAGGGTAACAATTTTTTGGAGGGGGAACTACCGCTTTAAGAACTCCCAGGAAATCAGCTTAAAGGACAGGAAGTGCTGATAGAGGGTGTGAAGGAGTTTGGGAGTAAACCTGTCTGCAGAAGCTGTGCATTGCTGGGAAGGACTGGAAGTTCTATAAGGCGGAGTGATATCAACTGCACTCCGCCTCTTATCCCTGCTAGTATTATCCAGAGCGGTTACTACCCCAAAACTGCACCCTTTTTAGCTATAGTGGCCAGGGGTGTACACCTGTTGTAGCTGCTGTAGGAATTATATGCCCTTTCACGCTTGGCAGGTATAGCAAGCCAAGCGTGACCTATTCAAGTGTATGAGGCAACTCTGCAAGCGCCCTGCAATCTTGTACAGTTCAGCGACCAAGGGATTAAAGTGGGGGGTTAGGAGGTGTTGCATCGCCTCCTCACCACCTGCTTTAACATGTTGGACCCCACACAAGTATGTAGTTGCCGGGGCACTTGCAGAATAGCCTTATTTACTTGAATAGGTTGCGTTTGGCGGGCGGTAGTGCCCACTGAAAGTGATAGGGGGCCATATTCTGAGAGAAGTTACGATGGAGTATCTCAGGATACTCCATCGTATCTCCCTTTTTTGGCCCGTGTATCTATGCGACTGATTCTTAGAATCATTTTCACATAGATACACTTAAGATCCGCCATGTGTAAGTCACTTACACTGTCGGATCTTAAATGTAAGTACGCCGCCCGCCGCTAGATGGCATGTACGTGAAGGACTCATTTGCTTATGCAAATGAGCCTGCTACGCCGATTCCCGAACGATTTCTCGTCGCTAACGTCGTTTGCGTAAGCGGAAACTTACTCCTGCTATATGAGGAGTAAGTTTCCGCAAGTCCCACGTAGGCCATGTTACGGATGGCGTCGGGTCCGCGTCGTGTTTTTCCGTCGGCTACGTCGTTTCCGTAAGTCGTTCTTGAATATGACTTTACGTCAATGACGCACACGTCGGCGTCATTGACATTTTACGCCGAGAACTGGAGAATGCGCACTGGGCTTTTTTAAGCCTGGCGCATGCGCAGTTACTTAGAATCGGGGGCATTTACACTCCGCCGCCCCAAACTACGGAGCAAGTGTTTGGGGAATACAGCACTTGCTCCTGTAGGTTGGGGCGGCGGAGTGTAAATGCCTTACGCGCAGCCCGCGGACATTTAGCCAGAATATGGGCCAGGGAGTATAATTCCTGCTGCAGCATGTGTATACCCTAGGCTTTTGCAGCTGAAGGGGGTACAGCTTGAGGGCAGTAAAACTGCGGCTCAACTGCAGGATTTTACTGCCCTCCGACCGTACGTGTGAATGAGCCCTAAAGGCTCCGCCACCAAATCCAACTAAGGGCTCATTCACAAGTGTAGCAGAAACTGTTGCTCCACTGAAAAGCAATCCAGGTATGTTTTACAGCTGGTGAGGTGGTGGTTACGATGCGGTGGTACAACAATTCTAGGCTTAAATCAGGTGGTGAGTGGACGATATTGCACCCTGTGATCTCTGACTTCTCCCATGTTGTTGGGTAGATCTCCTTGTCTCTAAGGTTGTCTACTCCTGCCGTCTAGATAGTCCAATAGATTAATAAAGTGTAGCGTTCCAAATTCCACAATAACTGATAGCAGAGTTTTACACCCAGCTGCCCATAGAGCTGACAGGGGTCTTCTCCTGTGCACCTTCAGTTTCTGCCTGGTGGACAGATGTCAAAACACTGCCGACTTCACACCGTGTGAAAGGGGCCCAAAACATACATCATTGAGTTTTCCATAAAAAAAAAAAGTTTATTACAATAAACATTTAGAAATGGTCATGGTTTCATAGGCAAATTGATCGCTCATCAGGTCTCCATATATCACTCTCTATATGACTAATACAGATTGAGTGTACTTCCTCGAACGCCTGGGAATGCGTCAACAGCTGCCAAAACCTGAATTTGAACCAGGGCCCTTTAGATCTTCAATCTAACGCTCTCCCAACTGAGCTATTTTGGCAAGTTAAGGGGCATATATTTTATTAATTAGACATTTAGCTGGATTCAAGTAGGGCGCTGCATCTTTAAGGCGGCGTAGCGTATCGTATTTACGCTACGCTGCCTTAAGTCAGCCTTTAAGGCGGCGGCGTAGCGTAAATGGGGCCGGCGTAAGCGCGCCTAATTCAAATGAGGATGAGGGGGCGTGTTTTATGTTAATGGGGGGGCGACCAGACGTGATTAACGTTTTTTACGAACAGCGAATGCGCCATCCGTGTACATATCCCAGTGTGCATTGCTCCAAAGTACGCCGCATGGACGTATTGGTTTCGACGTGAACGTAAATTACGTCCAGCCCCATTCACGGACGACTTACGCAAACAACGTAAAATTTTCAAATTTCGATGCGGGAACTACGGCCATACTTAACATTGGGTACGCCACCTAGGGGGCAGCTTTAACTTTACGCAGCGCATCTCTTACGGAAAAGGCGTATCTTTACTGCGACGGGCGCACGTAAGTTCGTGAATCGGCGTATCTAGGCATTTACATATTCTACGCCGAACTCAACGGAAGCGCCATCTAGCGGCCAGCCTAAATATTGCACCCTAAGATACGACGGCGCAGGCTGTCGTATCTTAGCTAGGTTTAAGTGTATCTCAGTTTGAGAATACACTTAAACTTACGACGGCGCAGATTCAGAGTTACGTCGGCGTATCTCTTTCTGAATCTAGCTAATTGAGTTTGCTTAGAGGTGGGATATTGTGGATTTTTGAGCGCTGTACTTTATTCATTTGTTTCATGAACTTGGCAATACATTTCTGGGTGCTTTCCTCTGCCGAAGGAGCTGCAGGTGCTGCATACAAGAAGGAAGAAAACAATTATTTGATCCCCTGCTGATTTTGTATGTTTGCCCACTGACAAAAAAATGATCAGTCTATAATTGTAATAGTTTATTTTATCCGTGAGAGACAGAATAACAACAAAAATATCCAGAAAAACGCATTTCAAAAAAGTTATAAATTAATTTTAATTTTAATGAGTGAAATAAGTATTTAATCCCCTATCACTAAGCAATAATTCTGGCTCCCAGGTGTCTTCTATACAGGTAACGAGCTGAGATTAGGAGCACTCTTTTAAAGGGAGTGCTCCTAATCTCAGCTTGTTACCTGTATAAAAGACACCTGTCCACAGATTCCAATCTCTTCACCATGGCCAAAGTGCTGTCCAAGGATGTCAGGGACAAGACTGTAGACCTACACAAGGCTGAAATGGGCTACAAGACCATGGCCAAGCAGCTTGGTGAGAGGGTGACAACAGTTGGTGCAATTATTTGCAAATGGAAAAAAAATCAAAATAACTGTCAATCTCCCTCGATTTGGGGCTCCATGCAAGATCTCACCTTGTAGAGTTTCAATGATCATGAGAACGGTGAGGAATCAGCCCAGAACTACACAGAAAAATCTTGTCAATGATCTCAAGGAAGCTGGGACCATAGGGCCAGATTCAGGTACAATTGCGCCCGTGTAACGTAAGCCGTTTACGTTACACCGCCGCAAGTTTTCAGTTTTAGTGCCCGATCCACAAAGCACTTACCTGGAAACTTGCGGCGGTGTATCGTAAACACGTCCGGCGCAAGGCGGTCCAAATCGAATGGGGCAGGTACCATTTAAATTAGGTGCGCTCCCGCGCCGGACGTACTGTGCATGCTCCGTTCTCGAATGTCCCGACGTGCTTTGCGCGAAATTACGACTCGCCGACGTGTTGAGAATCGCGACGTGCGTAACGTACTTACGCCGGGAAAACAAAAAAATTCAAAAGCGACGCGGGAAAGACGGGCATACTTTAACATGGTGGAGTAATTTTACACCATGTTAATAGCAGCCCTATCTTTGCGACGGGAATCTAAGACTTGCGCCGACGTAACGACAGGAAAAACCTTTGTGGATCGCCGTAACTGCTAATTTGCATACCCAACGCTGGTTTACAACGCAAACTCCCCACAGCGGCGGCCGCGGTACTGCATCCTAAGATCCGACAGTGTAAAACAATTACACCTGTCGGATCTTAGGGATATCTATGCGTAACTGATTCTATGAATCAGTCGCATAGATACTCTGAGAGATACTCCGTCGTATCTCCTTTGTGAATCTGGCCCATAGTCACCAAGAAAACAATTGGTAACACACTATATCGTGAAGGACTGAAATCCTGCAGAGCATGCTCAAGTAAGCACATGTACAGGCCCATATGATGTTTGCTAATGAACATCTGAATGGTTCAGAGAAGAACTGGGTGAAAGTGTTGTGGTCAGATGAGACCAAAATCTATCTTTGTCATAAACTCAACTCGCCGTGTATGTAGGAGGAGGAATGCTACCTATGAGTCCAAGAACACCATCCCCACCGGCAAACATGGAGGTGGAAGCATTATGCTTTGGGGGTGTTTTTCTGCCAATTGGACAGGACAGCTTCACCGCATCAAAGGGACGATGGACAGGGCCAGGTACCATCAAATCCTGGCTGAGAAACTCCTCTCAGCCATGGCATTAAAAATGGGTCATGGATGGGTATTCTAGCATGACAATGACCCAAAGCACACGGCCAGGGCAACAAAGGTGTGGCTCAAGAAGAAGCACATTAAGGTCCGAAGTATTTTCCCCAACACAAGGAGGCATTGGTGTTTATATAAGTGTGGCTCACTTGTATGACAGGCTGCATGGTGCATCTTGAGCAGGAAAGCACCCAGAAATGTACATTAGGTGCATAAAATGCCTATAAAAAGCTGTGTAAATGAACCCTAAAATGTACATATGTATAGTATGTATAGTTTTCTTTTTTCAATTTAAGAGGGGTCAGAACCTCAGTCTGGTTTTACTTCTATCCAAAGCTCTGTTAAAGAAGTTACTTCACACCGGAGACTACATTATACCACGGCTGCTGATTTGCATTGCGAACGAGAGTGATGCTGATACATCATAAATGATGCATCGTACTGTTTACATTTTTCTTTTTTTAACTTTAATGAAATGTCACAAAGTGACATTTCATAGATCTTTATTCAAAAAATAAAAGTAAAAAAGTATTGCCCTACTTTTTTCAGCATGTGGGAACTGAACTTGGGACAAATCGTTCTGTCTATGCCTTAGGACTGCATTGGTCAAGGATTCTTAGTGCAGCTCGATGCATTTAGTGTGAACAGTTAATGCCCCTGGTGTCCAAAAAGCGTCCCTCTGGCCATCTGTGGGCGGCCCGCAGGCTATTGGGCACCATAAAGAAAGCAAAGTGGCAGCAGGCATCCAGGTCCTGGAATGCGCTGTGTACTGTACTCCAGGACCCAAGACTGAATGAGAGAGAGACTATGCTGAGTTATCTCTGCCCACAGTACAAGCAAAATCCCAACCTGGGGAGAGAGAGAGAGCGGTGCGGAAGCGTGTGATGGGGGGGGGGGGGGGTTAAGTTTCACTGCCAATCCACAAACCAGGGGGAGGGTGGGGGTGGCATTTACTGCCAATCCACAATGCAGAAGTGGGGGTTAAATTACTGCCACTAACCACCAGTGCAGGGAAGGTTACATTGCACTGCCACTAACAATGTGGGTGGGGGGGTGGGGGGTTAATTGTATTGACACCTTGGGCATATTAATGCACTAATTCACACCAATGCTGGGGGTGATGAGGTACAAAAATGCGCTGCTATTGTGTGGCCCTCTGAAGGTGTCGAGGGCAGCACTTGAGGCCCCCTGTAATTTTCTGGTTGCCCACAACTCTTCTGTGCCCTTAAATAATTTTGCAGTGTCAATGTGTTCCCCAGACAGGAAGTGAGGATAAATATGTAAGAGGGGCATGGACGGGCAGACATATCTGATCAGAATAGCGTTTCATCCTCTGTATTGTGACCATCAACACCAGGATAGAAAAGTTAAGGGAAGTCCAAAATTTTACGTGTAGCGCCTGTGTACTTTTGTACAGGTGCTATATTTAAATTTAGTGGGAGAATGAGAGAGTTATGTTGCTCTCATTCTTTAAATTTTTGTTAAATTTGGCTGTTGCCAAATCTGGATTGTCTTGTGGGTCAGTCTACGTTCCAGGGATGCAGTCTCATCTCTGGGCGGCAGGTGGCGCCAGAGGGGTCCAGGCGGAGCCGCTTCTTCCCAGCAATCAATTGGAGGAGTTTTCCCTCGCGGGGCATGCTGGGGAGGGGTATTTCTGTGGCGGAGGCCGTGGTTCGGGGTTCTTCGCGGGTTCCTGGTTCCAGGTGCGGCACCCACCTTTAGGGTGTGCGCACATCACGGGCCCCATCACTATGGCCTACCAGGCCGGGGTCGAGTGCTACGCGGAGTTCCTGACTCTGGGCTTTCATAGCCCGGAGCAACGTATGCTGTAAAGGGGCCCCAGTGACTTACTGGGTCCCCACTTCTATTTAGAAGATCCCAAGCTGGGTGCTGTTCGGTGGGGGATCGGTCTGAGGAGAACCCGGAGGCAGGTGATCCAACAGGACTGTAACGAACCATCGGGGATCTGGGTGACCGGACACTGACAGGTTGTCTTTAAACTGTCAGTCGGTGACCCCAAGAGATATACTGGGAGGATTCGCTCAGTTGTTCACAATTTCAGCACTAGGCATGTGGCAGAGGTCTCATCCAACATCTTAATTTAATCAGAGCCAAGTCGGTGGCAGAGACTTGTTTCCAGGGCTTTTTTTCTGGGGGAACTTGTGGAAACTCAGAACCTTCGGTGCCTGCTCACCACAATCACTTGTAAACACAGAAGTCTGGTTCAGGGCCGGCCTTTGCGTTGTGCGGGTTGTGCAATCGCACAAGGCGCCTTGGACAATATGGGCGCCGTGCGGCTGTCACATCTCGCCAGGGCACGCCGCACTTGAGGGAAGGGACTGTGAAAAAAAAATGTGACAGACCACTCCCATCGCACGGGAGTGGTCTGAGTTGAATGGGCGGGCCATCAGCTCTCCATAGAACATCGTATCCAGACTGCCTCCAAGCAGCGTGAGTGTTCTCCCTGTCCCTGCTGCTCTGTGAGCTGGTTCCGCCCCCTCCACCTCTTACATCTCTCACTGCAAGTCAGTGAGATCTTATCTCTCCTCACATCCCTCATCTCTCGTTGCCACCCCCCCACCCCCCCTCACCTGTCCTCAGTCATGGAGGGGTCCGGCTGGAGATACATATTTTTAAGCTGGAGCCAGAGAAGTTACTGCAAGCAAGTTCACCAAGAGGTCAGATGCAGGGGGGGGGGGGGGTGACTGTGGAGGGAGTTGGAGCATTCTAAAGTCCAGCCTGGACACTGACATGGCTGGGGGGGCTTCTATACATTGAGGGGGCTGAGATTTCCCTGGACTCCCCCCTGTACTGGGAACATCCCATATGTGAGGAAGTGACAGGAACCCAGCATGAGAAAGGGGGAGTCCTGGGCATGCTGGGACTTGTAGTGACTGTGTGGCTATCCCTAATTCAGTGCCACAAGAGGTTCAGATGAATGTAGAAATAACATAAGGAACACCTATAACAGAGATCATTAGCACACTACTGGGTTATATTACAACTAAGAACACCAGTGCTGCACATTATTACAAATGTGCAAACAAAGCAGAATAAACTGATAAAAATAAAAAATTCCTTATATACAGATCAAATTCATCAATAAAGTTCAAGTGAATGTGCACATAACAAATACATACAATAAGACAACCTTAACCTACTGAATATTGCAACCAAAAGCACCAGTGCTGTAAAAAATCAAAGGTCTTGATGTGAGGTCTGAGGTGAGCTGTTAGTACATAAGGAGTGATCACACCGTCATATCTGCATTTCTATCACCGCTGGGATCTGTTTGATGTATTTATTTGCTTGGACACATTGATGTGGGATGTGAAACACAAAAAAGGACACTTTATTGAAGAACTTTATTATCCTATGAAATATATTTGGTTTATCTATTTATTCACCATATTTGCGCATATTTAGATGTTTTACAGCACTGGTGCATTTGGTTGCAGTACCCAGCAGGGGCATCTTATTTGGATATTGCTACTACATGAACTTTATCTGCATGTGGAATTATCTTGCTTTGTTTGCACAATTTTCTATATTTGCAGCACTGGTGCTTTTGGGTGCAATATCCAGTAGGGTACTATTGATTTTTATGTCTTATATATTTATTTGTTATTTGCCGCATTGATCATCTATATAGAAAAAGGTATGTCCCGCTAGCATTTTTAAAAAACAAACGCCGATTCTCATTCTACTAAATAGCCTAAATGCAATGATATTTTTTTTTTTTTTTAGGTGAACCTCCACTTTAAGCAGCGCACATAGCAAAACATGGCCTATCATGAAAGGGGGGGGGGGGGGGTAAATCTTCCAGAGGTCCAATTTTTTGCCCAGAGTTTATTTATACTTCAGGCAGTCTGTAATTGGCCTGTACTGGTACCATGTACCCCCGGCTATGTCTGCACCTCTGTCATATGGAAAACTCCTACAGAGAATCACTTCATGTTTGTGACACCCCAGGTTTATTGCCTGAAGTATAAATAAACTCTGGGCAAAAAAAATTCACGGTTTAACCACGTGACCTCTGGAAGATTTACCCCCCCCACCTCCATGACAGGCCATTTTTTGCGATGTGCACTGCATAACTTAAGCTGACAACTGCGCGGTCATGCGACGCTGTACACAAATAAAATTTGTATTTTTTTTTGTTTTAACAAAAGACCAAATTTGAAAAAAAAGAAATAAAAAAAATTTACTTTCTGCTATATAACATATCCAATTTTTTTTTTAAGTTTTTTTCATAAATTTAGGCCAGGGGTCTCCAAGCTTTCTAAACAAAGGGCTGGTTTATTGTGCTTCAGGCTTCAGGAGGGCCAGACTGTGGCCATTTGGAGTACAAAACGTCCTGATGTCAGTGGGGAAAAAACAATGCTCCATCTTTGGTGTCAATGGGAGTAATGGTTGCCCCATAATCGGTGTTGTCAGGAGAAATTGTGTCCCATCATTGGTGTCATTGAGAGAAATTGTGTCACATCATTGGAGTCATTGGGAGAAATTGTGCCCCATTATCGGTGTCATTGGATGAATTGTGCCCCATCATTGGTGGCAGTAGGAGGAATTGTACCCAAGGGCTGGAATAAAAGCAAGCAAAGGGCCACATCTGGCCCCCTGGCCACAGTTTGGAGACCTCTGATTTAGGTCAATGTTGTTGGTACAAAATATCCTAATAAGTGTCTACAAACTATGGGATATATTTATGGAATGTTTTTTTTCTAGTAATGGCGGAGATCAGCGACTTATAGCAGGGCTGCGATATTGTGACTGACAATCTGATACTTCGTGAGAACCAGTGACACTAATACAGTGATCACTGTACTAATGACACTGGCTGGCAAGGGGTTAATCATCTAGAGCAGGGGTCTCCAAACGTATTAAACGAAGGGCCAGTTTACTGTCCTTCAAACTTTAGGGGGCCGGGCTGTGGCCACTGGAAATAGCAAAAATGTTCCGGTATCAGCAGGAGTAAACAATGCCACATTTTTTGGTGTCAGTAAGAGGAGGAATTGTGCCCCTTTGTTGGTGTTATTAGAAGGAAATTGTCCCCCCTTGTTGGTGTCATTAGGAGGAATTGTGCCCCATTGTTGGTGTCATTAGGAGGAATTGTGCCCCATTGTTGGTGTCATTAGGAGGAATTGTGCCCCATTGTTGCTGTCATTAGGAGGAATTGTGCCCCATTGTTGGTGTCATTAGGAGGAATTGTGCCCCATTGTTGGTGTCATTAGGAGGAATTGTGGCCCGTTGTTGCTGTCATTAGGAGGAATTGTGCCCCATTTTTTTATGTCAGAAGATGAAATATTGCCCCAAGAGACAGATAAAAGCAAGAAAAGGGCCATATCTGGCCCCTGGGCCGCAGTTTGGAGACCCCCTGATCTAAGGCAATTAAAGGCTTAACTGTTATTTGAGCGTTATTCGAGCGTTATTGAGGCGTTATTCAAGCGAAGCCTCATCTGCAATCCCAATGTGCTGGTAAAGCACCGCTAAGACCCTAACGTTTTAGGACGTTTTTGCAGTGCCTCAGTGTGAAAGGGTAAGGCATTTTTACAGCACTTTCAATTCATTTCAATGGAGAGGGGCGTTTTTGGAGTGTTTTTTTTCAGTGCCCAAAAGCTGCTCCAAAGATGCTGCTTGCAGGACTCAGTGTGAAAGGTCCATTGAGACGCACTTAAATTGTCTGTTTGTTTATTAAAAGAAATTATTTGTTACAAATATTTTTTTTCTCTTTGTGTATGTTTAGGTGACATGGGGGGGGGGGGGGGGGCGCCACAAGATTAGCTTGCACAGGGCGCCTGAACACCTAAGGCCGGCCCTGGTCTCAGGTGTGCCGCGGGGGTCAGTGGAGAGAACGCTCTCAGATGAGCTCTCCTGCCGAACTGTGAGAAGCTCTGTCGGCATCAAAAATGAAAGTAAAGTGCAGAGGAGTGTGCTGTGCTCTCTGCTTCCCCCTAGAGTGCAGTACCCGGCTAAAGAGAAATCTGAAAAGGTACTGAGCTAGAAGCTACATTATTTTTTTTAAAAAATGGCTTTATACATTTGTCTGTGTGTGTGTGTGTGTGCACATGTGACTGTCTGTCTGTATGTGTGTGTGTGCACATGTGACTGTGTCTGTATGTGTGTGTGTGTGCACATGTGACTGTCTGTCTATATGTGTGTGTGTGCACATGTGACGGTCTGTCTGTCTGTCTGTATGTATGTATGTGTGTGTGTGCACATGTGACGGTCTGTCTGTCTGTCTGTATGTATGTATGTGTGCACATGTGACTGTCTGTCTATATGTGTGTGTGTGCACATGTGACGGTCTGTCTGTATTAGGGTTGCCACCTCATCCCTTTAAACCCGAACACATAGTAATTACACAGGTTCTGGGGCTAATTTAATGTCGTTAAGGCACCAAGTGAGTTTAATTAGCAGCACCTTAATCAGCCAGAGAACCTGTGTAATTAATATGTTTTCGCTTTTAAAGGGATGAGGTGGCAACCCTAGTCTGTATGTATGTGTGTGTGCACATGTGACTGTCTGTCTATATGTGTGTGTGTGTGTGCACATGTGACTGTCTGTCTATATGTGTGTGTGTGTGTGCACATGTGACTGTCTGTCTATATATGTGTGTGTGCACATGTGACTGTCTGTCTATATCTGTGTGTGTGCACATGTGACTGTCTGTCTATATGTGTGTGTGTGCACATGTGACTGTCTGTCTATATGTGTGTGTGTGTGCACATGTGACTGTCTGTCTATATATGTGTGTGTGTGTGCACATGTGACTGTCTGTCTATATATGTGTGTGTGTGTGCACATGTGACTGTCTGTCTATATCTGTGTGTGTGCACATGTGACTGTCTGTCTATATGTGTGTGTGTGTGCACATGTGACTGTCTGTCTATATGTGTGTGTGTGTGTGCACATGTGACTGTCTGTCTATATATGTGTGTGTGTGTGCACATGTGACTGTCTGTCTATATCTGTGTGTGTGCACATGTGACTGTCTGTCTATATGTGTGTGTGTGTGCACATGTGACTGTCTGTCTATATGTGTGTGTGTGCAGGCCCGGATTTCCCACAAGGCCACCGAGGCCAGGCCTTGGGGCGGCAGGGCGCCAAGGGGCGGCAGGGGCATGGAGTCCCTTGACGCCCAAAACATACAGTTAAGGGTGGTAAGTTGTGGGAGAACCTGTCACCTCCAATTGCTATCACACATGGAATTGTTTTCTCCTGTGTGATAGCAATAAAGTTAAGTGAAGAAAATAAATACATAAATAAATAAATAATAATAAATAATAATTAAAGTAATAAATTAAAAAGTAAAGAATAAGAAAAATAATATTAAAAATAATAAGACAAATATACAAAAATAAAAAAAAGTAAACGACAAGCTACAAACAAAAAAAAGTGATAAAAAAGTTAAAAAAAAGAAACAAAAAATATTTGAACTAACCATTTGCCATTCCCTGTTGATTTTTTTTGGGGGGGGGGGGGGGTTCGGTTGGCAGGGAGGGGGTGCATTGCAGGGCCTGGCCTTGGGGCGGCAGGGAGAGCAAATCCGGCCCTGTGTGTGTGTGCATGTAGACTGTCTGTCTGTATGTATGTGTGTGTGCATGTAGACTGTCTAGCTGTATGTGCGTGTGCACATGTGACTGTCTGTCTGTATGTGTGTGTGTGCGCATGTGACTGTCTGTCTATATGTGTGTGTGTGCATGTAGACTGTCTGTCTGTATGTGTGTGTGTGCGCACATGTGACTGTCTGTCTGTATGTGTGTGTGTGCGCACATGTGACTGTCTGTCTGTATGTGTGTGTGTGCACGTGTGTGTGTGCGCATGTGACTGTCTGTATGTGTGTGCACATGTGACTGTCTGTCTGTGTGCGTGTGTATGTATGTATCAGGGTTGCCAACTTTCAGTAAATTTACAAAGAGTTTGTAAAATCCATACTTTTTGCATTTGTCCATGAATGTCAGTCATGCTAGGTTCACACTGCTGCGAATTCAAAATCGCGGTAAAATGCGCGATTTTACCGCGATTTCGCGGCCGCGATTTGCCGCAATTTCGGCCGCAATTTAATGGAAATCGCGGCCCGAAATCGCAAAAAGTAGTACAGGAACTACTTTTTGAAATCGTAGATGCGGCGTCGCACTGATTAGGACAGTGCCATTGCCGACAATTGCCGCCGATTTGAGATGCGATTTGACATGTCAAATCGCATCTCAAATCGTTCCAAATCGTACCCAGTGTGAACCAGGGCTTAGACATGCAGCCTACATGTCCGCAATGGACATTCAAGGACAGATGAAAAAAGTACGGATTTTACAAACTTCGTAAATTTACTGAAAGTTGGCAACCCTGGTATATGTGTATGCATGTGTAAGCCTGTGTCTGTAGTCTGTATGTATGTTACTTTTAATCCTGCCCCCCCCCCCCCCATTCCTGTACCATGACAATGGATTTTGTAGGGCTTGTTTGATAGCAAGGACTGCTGCTTCTCTGAAAAGCAATCCATGCACAGATCGCTTTTCAGAGGCATTTGACAGGCCGTAAAGAGGCATTATGTTGCCTCTTTACTACCTGTTTTTTTTTTTATCAATAAATTTTTATTGGGTTTATCAATTTACAACACTTGAGATAGTTGCATTCAATATACAACAACATTCAATATAAATCACCATGTACAGGCAAACATTTAACAGAAAAAGAATACGGGGGCAAATCCACAAAAAACCTGCCTAACTTAACTTTCAGCAGTTAAGTTACACTGGCGGAAAATTTCTACCTAAGTGCCCGATCCACAAAGCACTTACCTAGAAATTTTCGGCTGTGTAACTTAAGTGCCTCCGTCGCAAGGCGGTCTTCTCATCCAGGGGTCGATGACAATTTAAATGAGGCGCGCTCCCGCGCCGGACGTTCTGCGCATGCTTGTGACGTCATTTTTCCCGACGGGCAGCGCGCAAAATTACGTTACGTCGGGCTTTGTGGATTGCGACGGGACAATAAAGTTGCGTCGGGAAAAAAAAAAGTTACGCGGCGAAAAATAAAATTTGAAATTTAAAAAAAATAGCGGCGATCGAAAAAAAGGTATGTCTTCACAAGGTGTTACTAGTTTACACCTTGCAAAAGCATCCCTAATTTTACGCATGCAAAACGTAACCTACGCAGAAAACACAAAGCTAAAAAGCTTTGTGGATCTGCCCAAGTACTCATTTGCATACGCAAATCGGCATTTCGACTCGAAATGCCCCCAGCGGCGGATGCGGTACTGCATCTTAATTTACTACCTGTTTTAAGCCCGTAAATGCAGCATCACTACACCGCAACCGTGCAATGCACACAGTTGCGGGGTAGTTGCAGTGCACCCCCATTCACCCTCGGTATACCTCCAGTTGCAGCCACAGCATGTGAACACCCCAGCTGCTGCCTCTGCAGCTAAAGGTAGAGAAGTTGGGGGTGGTAAAAACGGCTCAACCATGTGGTTTTACCACCACTTTGACATGTTAACAAGCCCTTGGTTCACATCTGTGCAGCTGCATGTAGGGCAGACCATTCATTTCAATGGGCTTCTGTACCCACAAAAATGCAGGGAAACAAGTCCCCAACCTTCTTTTTTTTTTTAAATTGCACTGCAGCAAAAGCACCCCACATTTTCCAATGTGTGGGTGTACCATTAAGAATTAATGGTACCCCTAAAGAGCAGAGCATTTTTCTGTATGTCAGAAATGAGCGCGATTTTGCGCGTGTTCTGCGACACACCATAATGTGAACCAAGCCTTGGACTGGGGTGCCTCAAGACTGAAAATACTTTTTAAGGGTGCCCCGACTGGAAAAAGGTTGAGAAACACTGGTGTAGGGCAGTGATGGCGAACCTTGGCACCCCAGATGTTTTGGAACTACATTTTCCTTGATGCTCAACTATACTGCAGAGTGCATGAGCATCATGGGAAATGTAGTTCCAAAACATCTGGGGTGCCAAGGTTCACCATCACTGGTGTAGGGAATCGCCGGCTGAAAGAGCCGATATCTGAATGATGAGAGAAGCAAATTGTTACCCCAACTCCACTGCAGTGATCCGGTGCTCTAGCCAGGAAGTTCAGGCCCCACAGATACGATGGAATCCTTGTTGAATTTTATATAAAATACGGGGAATTCTTCCAGACTCAATGAGACATGCACATATAACCCTTATACATGAAGAAATTAATAGGTAGATTCAGGTACATTTGCGCAACTTTGCGGCGGCGTAGCTTAACCACTTAAGCCCCGGACCAATATGCAGCTTAATGCCCAGAGGTGTTTTTACAATTTGGCACTGCGCTGCTTTAACTGGTAATTGCGTGGTCATGCAATGTTGTACCGAAACGAAATTTGCGTCCTTTTCTTCCCACAAATAGAGCTTTCTTTTAATGGTATTTGATTGCCTCTGCGATTTTTATTTTTTGCGATATAAACGGAAAAAGACCGTAAATTTTGAAAAAAAATTATTTTTCTTAAAACAAAAAGTAAAAAATATCGAATAAACTAAATTTTAGTCAAACATTTAGGCCAAAATGTATTCAGCCACATGTCTTTAGTAACAAAAAAATCGCAATAAGCGTATATTTATTGGTTTTCGCAAAAGTTATAGCGTCTACAAACTAGGGTACATTTTCTGGAATTTACACAGCTTTTATTTTATGACAGCCTATCTCATTTCTTGAGGTGCTAAAATGGCAGGGCAGTACAAACCCCCCCCCCCCCAAATGACCCCATTTGAGAAAGTAGACACCCCAAGGAAACTGCTGAGAGGCATGTTGAGTCCATTGAATTTTTTTTTTTTGTCCCAAGTGATTGAATAATGACAAAAAATCTTTTTTTTATTTTTTACAAAAAGTTGTCACTAAATGATATATTGCTCACACATGCCATGGTTATATGTGGAATTGCACCCCAAAATACATTCTGCTGCTTCTCCTGAGTACGGGGATACCACATGATTGGGACTTTTTGGGACCCCATAGCCGCGTATGGGGCCCCAAAAACCAAACACCGCCTTCAGCATTTCTAAGGGCACAAATTTTTGATTTCACTCCTCACTACCTATCAAGGTTTCGAAGGCCATAAAATGCCAAAATAGCACAAAACCCCCCCAAATGACCCCATTTTGGAAAGTAGACACCCCAAGCTATTTGCTGAGAGGGATGTCGAGTCCGTGGAATATTTAATATTTTGACACAAGTTGCGGGAATATGACAAACTGATTTGTTTTTGCACAAAGTTGTCACTAAATGATATATTGCTCAAACATGCCATGGTTATATGTGGAATTGCACCCCAAAATACATTCTGCTGCTTCTCCTGAGTACGGGGATACCACATGTGTGGGACTTTTTGGGAGCCTAACCGCGTACGGGACCCCGAAAACCAAGCAGCGCCTTCAGGATTTCTAAGGGCATACATTTTTGATTTCACTCCTCACTACCTATCACAGTTTTGAAGGCCATAAAATGCCAAGATGGCACACAACCCCCCCCCCCCAAATGACCCCATTTTGGAAAGAAGACACCCCAAGCTATTTGCTGAGAGGCATGTTGAGTCCATGGAATATTTTTTTTTTTTGCCCCAAGTGATTGAATAATGACCAAAAATTTTTTTTTACAAAACATTGTCACTAAATGATAAATTGCTTAAACATGCCATGGGCATATGTGGAATTACACCCCAAAATACATTCTGCTGCTTCTCCTGAGTACGGAGATACCACATGTTTGGGACTTTTTGGGAGCCTAGCTGCGTACGGGACCCCGAAAACCAATCACCGCCTTCAAGATTTGTGTGAGTGAAATCAAAGATTTATGTCCTTAGAAATCTTGAAGGTGGTGATTGGTTTTCGGGGTCCCGTACGCGGCTAGGCTCCCAAAAAGTCCCACACATGTGGTATCCCCGTACTCAGGAGAAGCAGCAGAATGTATTTTAGGGTGTAATTCCACATATGCCCATGGCATGTGTGAGAAATATATCATTTAGTGACAACGTTTTGTAAATTTTTTATTTATTTTTTGGTCATTATTCAATCACTTGGGGCCAAAAAATTAAATATTCCATGGACTAAACATGCCTCTCAGCAAATAGCTTGGGGTGTCTTGTTTCCAAAATGGGGTCATTTGGGGGGGTTGTGTGCCATCTCGGCATTTTATGGCCTTCAAAACAGTAATAGGTAGTGAGGAGGGAAATCAAAACTGTATGCCGTTAGAAATCTTGAAGGCAAGGCGGTGCTTGGTTTTCGGGACCCCGTACGCGGCTAGGCTCACAAAAAGTCCCACATATGTGGTATCCCCGTACTCAGGAGAAGCAGCAGAATGTATTTTGTGGTGCAATTCCACACATAACCATGGCATGTGTGAGCAATATATCATTTAGTGACAACTTTGTGCAAAAAAAAAAATCAGTTTGTCATATTCTCGCAACTTGTGTCAAAATATAAAATATTCCATGGACTCGATATCCCTCTCAGCAAATAGCTTTGGGTGTCTACTTTCCAAAATGGGGTCATTTGTTTTTTTTTTGTGCTATTTTGGCATTTTATGGCCTTCGAAACTGTGATAGGTAGTGAGGAGTGAAATCAAAAATGTACACCCTTAGAAAGCCTGAAGGCGGTGATTGGTTTTTGGGGTCCCGTACGCGGCTAGGCTCCCAAAAAGTCTCACACAAGTGGTATCCCCGTACTCAGGAGAAGCAGAAGAATGTATTTTGGGGTGTAATTCCACATATGCCCATGGCATGTTTGAGCAATTTATCATTTAGTGACAACTTTGCGCAAAAAAAAAAAAAATATTTTTCCTGCAACTTGGGTCAAAATATAAAATATTCCATGGACTCGAGATGCCTCTCAGCATATAGCTTGGGGTATCTACTTTCCAAAATGGGGTCATTTGGGGGGGTTTTGAATTGTCCTGGCATTTTATGCAGAACATTTAAAAGCTTATGTCACACATCACCCACTCTTCTAACCACTTAAAGAAAAAGCCCTTTATGACACTGTTTGTTTACACAAAAACATATTTTTTTTTTGCAAGAAAGTTAAGTTGAACCCCCAAACATTATATATTTTTTTAAAGCAAAGGCCCTACAGATTAAAATAGTGGGTGTTGCAATTTTTTTCCCACACAGTATTTGCGCAGCGTTTTTTCAAACGCATTTTTTTGGGAAAAAATACACTTTTTTTTATTTTAAAGCACTAAAACACACTATATTGCCCAAATTATTGATGAAATAAAAATGATGATCTTAGGCCGAGTACATGGATACCAAACACGACATACTTTAAAATTGCGCACAAACGCGCAGTGGCGACAAACTACATACATTTTTAAAAGCCTTTACAGGTTACCACATTAGGTTTACAGAGGAGGTCTACTGCTAAAATAACTGCCCTCGATCTGCCCTTCGCGGTGATACCTCCCATGCATGGTGCAATTGCTGTTTACATATGACTCCAGACCAACGCTTGCGTTCGCCTTTGCGCAAGAGCAGGGGGGGACAGGGATGCTTTTTTTTTTTTTATATATTTATTTCGCTTTTTTTATTTTATTTTTAAACTGTTCCTTCCATTTTATTTATTTTTTACCATTTTTATTGTTATCTCAGGGAATGTAAATATCCCTTATGATAGCAATAGTTGGTGACAGGTACTCTTTTTTTTAAAAAATGCGGTCTATTAGACCCTAGATCTTTCCTCTGCCCTCAAAGCATCTGACCACACCAAGATCGGTGTGATAAAATGCTTTCCCATTTTCCCAATGGCGCTGTTTATATCCGGGGGGGGGGGGGACATTCCCTCCCACTGAATGTAAAAGCAGTCTAGAGGCTAATTAGCCGCTAGGACTGCTTTTACATGAAAGCCGACCGCTGGCTGAAAAGAATGATACCAAGATGATGCCTAAACCCGCAGGCATCATTCTGGTATAACCATTCAAAGTCCAGCAACATACCAGTACGTTGATGGTTCTTGTTGGACATGTATTGTAACTTTTTTTTTTCATGCAGCCTGTTGGCTGAACAAAAAAAAGATTGATCGGTGGGTATGCCCACCATTAGAATACCTCCCTTCATCCACCCACTTCTAATGATGGGCATACATGCACCATTTATATATGCCAAAGCATGGGGGCATCCTCCCGCAAAAAAGTAATGCCGCGTACACACGGTCGGACTTTTCTATGCCGCGTACACACGGTCGGACTTTTCTATACCGTGTACACATGGTCAGACTTTTCCACGGGAAAGCCTCTGTAGGAATGTCAACCGTATGTACGCGGCATTAGGAGCAAAATCGCTCCTCCGCCCCTAATGCCCCCATGCTTTGGCATATATGCTCTTTTTTTAACTGTGGTGGTGAAATCACCTCCTACAGCGTTGGAGTCGCGGCTTTATATATCGTGGGAGCAAACGCTGTTGCTGTCACGCTAAATAAATCCGCACTGCAACGGAATGGCGTACCTGCTAAGCAAATGATGGTTAACATTAAAACAAAGTAACATTACAGTATAACAGTAAGATCATACCATAGCAAATACCAAAAAAAAAACATAGTAAAAAATAAAAAATTTAACGCAACCTGTGCCTAAAATATATATATGCTGAAGCATGGGGGCATCCTCCTGCAAAAAAGTTATGCCGCGTACACACGGTCGGACTTTTCCACGGGCAAGCCTCTGTCGGAATTTCGACTGTATGTACGCGGCATAAAAAGTTATGCCGCGTACACACGGTCAGACTTTTTTCCACGGGCAAGCCTCTGTAGGAATGTCGACCGTATATACGCGGCATTAGGAGCAAAATCGCTCCTCCGTCCCTAATGCCCCCATGCTTCGGCATATATGGTCTTTTTTTAACTGTGGTGGTGAAATCACCTCCTACAGCACTGGAGTCACGGCTTTATATATCGTGGAAGCAAACGCTGTTGCTGTCAAGATAAATAAGTCCGCGCAACAGCTGAATGGCGTACCTGAAAACAGTAAAGTAAATTACATACTTGAAAAGCAAGCATGAAAAAAACATAACAACAATAAAACTTTGCAGAATAGAATACAGTAAAAAAGAGCAGAACAATAGAGAGAGAATAGAGAGGGAGATAACAATAAAACGACAACTATTTTTTATTTTTTTATTTTATATATTTTTTGTGTTTTTATTTTTTACTTTTTTTTGTAACTGAAACTTAAACTTTTCGGTTCCAGGTTTGGGTCTCTCAAAATGTGATGGCATCTTGGGAGACCCTGTGTAAGTGTGCCTAGCCTGTGAAATGTTTTACCCTACACTAATAATTAACTCGTGTGTGGAAGCGTTCAAAACATTCACCAATACAAAGACCAGGATCGGCAGGACATTGGGGACAAAAATAACGGGTGTCACGCCTAAATCCGCGCTTGGTACAGACACAACATTTTCTTTGGGGGGCTCGTTGGGTAGGGGTACTCTCGAGGGCATATGAAAAATGCCTCTCATGCAGTCGGCTTACTGCATTTGGTAGGGGATGGTGAGGTACAGAACCGCCTGGATACAGGAATTCTGTGATGATATCCTCCTGGAATTGAAGGAAGGATCCATTCCGTTCCTGAAGCTTTGTATAAGACAAAAGCATTCAGTAAAGTCAATTGGAAAAAATGTAGAGACACTTTTTTGTACCAGCGTCTCGCCTTATGGGCAATATGATACGGCGCCATCAACTGGTCGTTGAGGTCCACCCCTCCCATATTAAGGTTATATTCATGGACACAGAGGGGTTTCTCCTCGAACTGTTCTGGCATTTTATGCACAACATTTAGAAGCTTATGTCACACATCACCCACTCTTCTAACCACTTGAAGACAAAGCCTGAGGCCTCGTACACACGGCCGAGGAACTCGACGTGCCAAACACATCGAGTTCCTCGGCCAGTTCAGCCCTGAAGCCGCCGAGGAGCTCGGCGGGCCGAGAGCTCCCATAGAACAACGAGAAAATAGAGAACATGTTCTCTATTTTCTCGGCGAGTTCCTCGGTGGCTCCATCGGGCCGAAAGTGTACACACGACAGAGTTTCTCGGCAGAATCCGGCTCTGACCGAGTTTCTCGCCAAATTCTGCCGAGAAACTCTGTCGTATGTACGAGGCCTCACACTGACACTTTTTGTTTACATAAAAATATTTTTTTTGCAAGAAAATTAAGTTGAACCCCCAAACATTATATATTTTTTTAAAGCAAAGGCCCTACAGGTTAAAATGGTGGGTGTTGCATTTTTTTTTCCTTCCACACAGTATTTGCGCAGCGATTTTTCAAACTAATTTTTTTGGCGAAAAAATACACATTTCATTTTAATGCACTAAAACACACTATATTGCCCAAATGTTTGATGAAATAAAAAAGATGATCTTAGGCCGAGTACATGGATACCAAACACAACGTGCTTTAAAATTGCGCACAAACGCGCAGTGACGACAAACTACATACATTTTTAAAAGCCTTTACAGGCTACCACATTAGATTTATAGAGGAGGTCTACTGCTAAAATTACTGCCCTCGATCTGCCCTTTGCGGTGATACCTCACATGCATGGTGCAATTGCTATTTACATATGACTCCAGACCGACGCTTGCGTTCGCCTTTGTGCAAGAACCCCCCTGCACAGGGGTGCTTTTTCTTATTTATTTTTTCTTATTTATTTTTATTTTTTATTTTATTTTTAAACTGTTCCTTCCATTTTTTTTATTTTTTTTTTTTCATTTTTTATTGTTATCTCAGGGAATGTAAATATCCCCTATGATAGCAATAGTTAGTGACAGGTAGCGCTGTTTATATCTGGGGGGGGGGGGGAATTCCCTCCCAATGCTTGTAAAAGCAGTCTAGAGGCTAATTAGCCGCTAGGATTGCTTTTACATGAAACCTGACCTCTGGTGGAAAATTATACCAAGATGATACCTAAACCCGCAGGCATCATTCTGGTATAATCATTCAAAGTCCAGCAACATACCAGTACGTTGATGGTCCTTGTTGGACATGTATTGTAATCTTTTTTTCATGGCAGCCTGTTGGCTGAACGAAAAAAAGAGATTGATCGGTGGGTATGCCCACCATTATAATACTTCCCTTCATCCACCCACTTCTAATGATGGGCATACATGCACCATTTATATATGCCGAAGCATGGGGGCATCCTCCCGCAAAAAAGTTATGCCACATACACACGGTCGGACTTTTCCACAGGCAAGCCTTCGTCGGAATTTCAACCCTATGTACGTGGCATTAGGAGCAAAATCGCTCCTCCGCCCCTGCTGCCCCCATGCTTCGGCATATATGCTCTTTTTTTTTTCAACTGTGGTGGTGAAATCACCTCCTACAGCGTTGGAGTCACGGCTTTATGTATCGTGGGAGCAAACGCTGTTGCTGTCAAGATAAATAAATACGCGCTGCAACTGAATGGCGTACCTGCTAAGCAAATGATGGTTAACATTAAAACAAAGTAACATTACAATATAACAGTAAGACCTTACCATACCATACCTGCAAAGCAAATACTAAAAAAAAAAATATTCAAAAATAAATAATTTAACGCAATCTGTGCCTAAAATATATATATATGCCAAAGCACGGGGGCACCCTCCCGCAAAAAAAGTTATGCCGCGTACACACGGTCTGACTCTTCCACGGGCAAGCCTCCGTCGGAATTTCGACCCTATGTACGCGGCATTAGAAGCAAAATTGCTCCTCCGCCCCTGCTGCCCCCATGCTTCGGCATATATGCTCTTTTTTTTTCAACTGTGGTGGTGAAATCACCTCCTACAGCGTTGGAGTCACGGCTTTATGTATCGTGGGAGCAAACGCTGTTGCTGTCAAGATAAATAAATACGCGCTGCAACTTAATGGCGTACCTGCTAAGCAAATGATGGTTAACATTAAAACAAAGTAACATTACAGTATAACAGTAAGATCATACCATACCTGCAAAGCAAATACCAAAAAAAACATAGTAAAAGATAAAAAAAAATTTAACGCAACCTGTGCCAAAAATATATATATGCCAAAACACGGGGGCATCCTCCCGCAAAAAAGTAATGCCACAAACACACGGTCTGACTTTTCCACGGACAAGCCTCCGTCGGAATTTCGACCGTATGTACACGGCATTAGGAGCAAAATCGCTCCTCCGCCCCTGCTGCCCCCATGCTTCAGCATATATGCTCTTTTTTTAACTGTGGTGGTGAAATCACCTCCTACAGCACTGGAGTCACGGCTTTATGTATCGTGGGAGCAAACGATGTTGCTGTCAAGATACATAAATCTGCGCAACAGCTGAATGGCGTACCTGAAAACAGTAAAGTATAAAAAAATGACATGCCTGAAAAGCAAGCATGATAAAACATAACAACAATAAAACATTGCAGAATAGAATACAGTAAAATAGAGCAGAACAATAGAGAGAGAATAGAGAGGGAGAGAACAATAAAACAACAACTAAAGCACCCTCACCTGCCCTATACCACCCCTATCTGCCCTATATGACCCTAACCTGCCCTATAACACCCCAAACTACCCTATATTACTCTAACCTGCCTCATTCCACCCCAATCTGCCCTATACCACCCCAAACTGACCTATACCACCCTAACCTACCCCATACCCCCCCCAATCTGCCCTAAAGCACCCTAACCTGCCCTATACCATCCCAAACTGCCCTATATTACCCTAACCTGCCCTTTACCACCCCAATCTGTTCTATACATCCCTAACCTGTCCTATATTACCCCAACGTGCCCTATACCCCCCCAACTTGCCCTATATCACCCCAAACTGCCCTATATCACCCCAAACTGCCCTATACCACCCAAACTGACCAATATAACCCTAACCTGCCCCATATCACCCAAATGTGCCCTATACCACCCTAGTCTGCCCTATACCACCACATATATACCTTAAAGCACCCTAACCTGCCCTATACCACCCCAAACTGCCCTATATTACCATAACCTGCCCCATACCACCCCAAACTGCTCTATACCACCCCAACCTACCCTATACCACCCCAATCTTCCCTAAAGCACCCTCACCTGCCCTATACCACCCCAATCTGCCCTATATCATCCTAACCTACCCTATACCACCCCAAACTACCCTACATTACCCACCTGCCCCATACCACCAAATCTGCCCCTTACCACCCCAATCTGCCCTAAAGCACCCTCACCTGCCCTATACCACCCCAAACTGCCCTATATTACCCCAACCTGCCCTATATTACCCCAACCTGCCCTATACCACCCTCACCTGCCCTATACCACCCCAATCTGCCCTATACCACCCTAGTCTGCCCTATACCGCCACATATATACCTTAAAGCACCCTAACCTGCCCTATACCACCCCAAACTGCCCTATATTACCCTAACCTGCCCCATACCACCCCAAACTGCTCTATATCACCCCAAACTGCCCTATACCACCCAAACTGACCAATATAACCCTAACCTGCCCCATATCACCCAAATGTGCCCTATACCACCCTAGTCTGCCCTATACCACCACATATATACCTTAAAGCACCCTAACCTGCCCTATACCACCCCAAACTGCCCTATATTACCATAACCTGCCCCATACCACCCCAAACTGCTCTATACCACCCCAACCTACCCTATACCACCCCAATCTTCCCTAAAGCACCCTCACCTGCCCTATACCACCCCAATCTGCCCTATATCATCCTAACCTACCCTATACCACCCCAAACTACCCTACATTACCCACCTGCCCCATACCACCAAATCTGCCCCTTACCACCCCAATCTGCCCTAAAGCACCCTCACCTGCCCTATACCACCCCAAACTGCCCTATATTACCCCAACCTGCCCTATATTACCCCAACCTGCCCTATACCACCCTCACCTGCCCTATACCACCCCAATCTGCCCTATATCATCCTAACCTACCCTATACCACCCCAACCCGCCCTATACCACCCCAACCTGCCCTATACCACCCTAACCTGGCCTATACCACCCCGATCTTCCCTATACCACCCTAGTCTGCCCTATACCGCCACATATATACCTTAAAGCACCCTAACCTGCCCTATACCACCCCAATCTGCCCTATATTACCCTAACCTGCCCCATACCACCAAATCTGCCCTTTACCACCCCAATCTGCCCTAAAGCACCCAAACCTGCCCTATACCACCCCAAACTGCCCTATATTACCCTAACCTGCCCCATACCACCCCAAACTGCTCTATACCACCCCAACTTACCCTATACCACCCCAATCTTCCCTAAAGCACCCTCACCTGCCCTATACCACCCCAATCTGCCCTATGTCATCCTAACCTACCCTATACCACCCCAAACTACCCTACATTACCCACCTGCCCCATACCACCAAATCTGCCCTTTACCACCCCAATCTGCCCTAAAGCACGCTCACCTGCCCTATACCACCCCAAACTGCCCTATACCACCCTAGTCTGCCCTATACCACCACATATATACCTTAAAGCACCCTAACCTGCCCTATACCACCCCAAACTGCCCTATATTACCATAACCTGCCCCATACCACCCCAAACTGCTCTATACCACCCCAACCTACCCTATACCACCCCAATCTTCCCTAAAGCACCCTCACCTGCCCTATACCACCCCAATCTGCCCTATATCATCCTAACCTATCCTATACCACCCCAAACTACCCTACATTACCCACCTGCCCCATACCACCAAATCTGCCCTTTACCACCCCAATCTGCCCTAAAGCACCCTCACCTGCCCTATACCACCCCAAACTGCCCTATATTACCCCAACCTGCCCTATATTACCCCAACCTGCCCTATACCACCCCAACCTGCCCTATACCACCCTAACCTGGCCTATACCACCCCAATCTGCCCTATACCACCCTAGTCTGCCCTATACCGCCACATATATACCTTAAAGCAGCCTAACCTGCCCTATACCACCCCAAACTGCCCTATATTACCCTAACCTGCCCCATACCACCCCAAACTGCTCTATACCACCACAACCTACCCTATACCACCCCAATCTTCCCTAAAGCACCCTCACCTGCCCTATACCACCCCAATCTGCCCTATATCATCCTAACCTACCCGATACCACCCCAAACTGCCCTATATTACCCCAACCTGCCCTATACCACCCCAACCTGCCCTATACCACCCTAACCTGGCCTATACCACCCCAATCTGCACTATACCACCCTAGTCTGCCCTATACCGCCACATATATACCTTAAAGCACCCTAACCTGCCCTATACCACCCCAAACTGCCCTATATTACCCTAACCTGCCCCATACCACCCCAAACTGCTCTATACCACCCCAACTTACCCTATACCACCCCAATCTTCCCTAAAGCACCCTCACCTGCCCTATACCACCCCAATCTGCCCTATATCATCCTAACCTACCCTATACCACCCCAAACTACCCTACATTACCCACCTGCCCCATACCACCAAATCTGCCCTTTACCACCCCAATCTGCCCTAAAGCACCCTCACCTGCCCTATACCACCCCAAACTGCCCTATATTACCCCAACCTGCCCTATATTACCCCAACCTGCCCTATACCACCCCAACCTGCCCTATACCACCCTAACCTGGCCTATACCACCCCGATCTGCCCTATACCACCCTAGTCTGCCCTATACCGCCACATATATACCTTAAAGCACCCTAACCTGCCCTATACCACCCCAAACTGCCCTATATTACCCTAACCTGCCCCATACCACCCCAAACTGCTCTATACCACCACAACCTACCCTATACCACCCCAATCTTCCCTAAAGCACCCTCACCTGCCCTATACCACCCCAATCTGCCCTATATCATCCTAACCTACCCTATACCACCCCAAACTGCCCTATATTACCCCAACCTGCCCTATACCACCCCAACCTGCCCTATACCACCCTAACCTGACCTATACCACCCCAATCTGCCCTATACCACCCTAGTCTGCCCTATACCGCCACATATATACCTTAAAGCACCCTAACCTGCCCTATACCACCCCAAACTGCCCTATATTACCCTAACCTGCCCCATACCACCCCAAACTGCTCTATACCACCCCAACCTACCCTATACCACCCCAATCTTCCCTAAAGCACCCTCACCTGCCCTATACCACCCCAATCTGCCCTATATCATCCTAACCTACCCTATACCACCCCAAACTACCCTACATTACCCACCTTCCCCATACCACCAAATCTGCCCTTTACCACCCCAATCTGCCCTAAAGCACCCTCACCTGCCCTATACCACCCCAAACTGCCCTATATTACCCCAACCTGCCCTATATTACCCCAACCTGCCCTATACCACCCCAACCTGCCCTATACCACCCTAACCTGGCCTATATCACCCCAATCTGCCCTATACCACCCTAGTCTGTCCTATACCGCCACATATATACCTTAAAGCACCCTAACCTGCCCTATACCACCCCAAACTGCCCTATATTAACCTAACCTGCCCCATACCACCCCAAACTGCTCTATACCACCCCAACCTACCCTATACCACCCCAATCTTCCCTAAAGCACCCTCACATGCCCTATACCACCCCAATCTGCCCTATATCATCCTAACCTACCCTATACCACCCCAAACTACCCTACATTATACACCTGCCCCATACCACCAAATCTGCCCTTTACCACCCCAATCTGCCCTAAAGCACCCTCACCTGCCCTATACCACCCCAAACTGCCCTATATTACCCCAACCTGCCCTATATTACCCCAACCTGCCCTATACCACCCCAACCTGCCCTATACCACCCTAACCTGGCCTATACCACCCCAATCTGCCCTATACCACCCTAGTCTGCCCTATACCGCCACATATATACCTTAAAGCACCCTAACCTGCCCTATACCACCCCAAACTGCCCTATATTACCCTAACCTGCCCCATACCACCCCAAACTGCTCTATACCACCACAACCTACCCTATACCACCCCAATCTTCCCTAAAGCACCCTCACCTGCCCTATACCACCCCAATCTGCCCTATATCATCCTAACCTACCCTATACCACCCCAAACTGCCCTATATTACCCCAACCTGCCCTATACCACCCCAACCTGCCCTATACCACCCTAACCTGACCTATACCACTCCAATCTGCCCTATACCACCCTAGTCTGCCCTATACCGCCACATATATACCTTAAAGCACCCTAACCTGCCCTATACCACCCCAAACTGCCCTATATTACCCTAACCTGCCCCATACCACCCCAAACTGCTCTATACCACCCCAACCTACCCTATACCACCCCAATCTTCCCTAAAGCACCCTCACCTGCCCTATACCACCCCAATCTGCCCTATATCATCCTACCACCCCAAACTACCCTACATTACCCACCTGCCCCATACCACCAAATCTGCCCTTTACCACCCCAATCTGCCCTAAAGCACCCTCACCTGCCCTATACCACCCCAAACTGCCCTATATTACCCCAACCTGCCCTATATTACCCCAACCTGCCCTATATCACCCCAACCTGCCCTATACCACCCTAACCTGGCCTATATCACCCCAATCTGCCCTATACCACCCTAGTCTGTCCTATACCGCCACATATATACCTTAAAGCACCCTAACCTGCCCTATACCACCCCAAACTGCCCTATATTACCCTAACCTGCCCCATACCACCCCAAACTGCTCTATACCACCCCAACCTACCCTATACCACCCCAATCTTCCCTAAAGCACCCTCACCTGCCCTATACCACCCCAATCTGCCCTATATCATCCTAACCTACCCTATACCACCCCAAACTACCCTACATTACCCACCTGCCCCATACCACCAAATCTGCCCTTTACCACCCCAGTCTGCCCTAAAGCACCCTCACCTGCCCTATACCACCCCAAACTGCCCTATATTACCCCAACCTGCCCTATATTACCCCAACCTGCCCTATACCACCCCAACCAGCCCTATACCACCCTAACCTGGCCTATACCACCCCAATCTGCCCTATACCACCCTAGTCTGCCATATACCGCCACATATATACCTTAAAGCACCCTAACCTGCCCTTATTTTATTTTTAAACTGTTGCTTCCATTTTTTAATTTTTATTTTTACCATTTTTTATTGTTATCTCAGGGAATGTAAATATCCCCTATGATAGCAATAGTTAGTGACAGGTTAGCGCTGTTTATATCTGGGGGGGGGGGAATTCCCTCCCAATGCTTGTAAAAGCAGTCTAGAGGCTAATTAGCCGCTAGGATTGCTTTTACATGAAACCTGACCGCTGGTGGAAAATAATTATACCAAGATGATACCTAAACCCGCAGGCATCATTCTGGTATAATCATTCAAAGTCCAGCAACATACCAGTACGTTGATGGTCCTTGTTGGACATGTATTGTAATCTTTTTTTCATGCAGCCTGTTGGCTGAACGAAAAAAAAGAGATTGATCGGTGGGTATGCCCACCATTATAATACTTCCCTTCATCCACCCACTTCTAATGATGGGCATACATGCACCATTTATATATGCCGAAGCATGGGGGCATCCTCCCGCAAAAAAGTTATGCCACATACACACGGTCGGACTTTTCCACAGGCAAGCCTTCGTCGGAATTTCAACCCTATGTACGCGGCATTAGGAGCAAAATCGCTCCTCCGCCCCTGCTGCCCCCATGCTTCGGCATATATGCTCTTTTTTTCCCCAACTGTGGTGGTGAAATCACCTCCTACAGCGTTGGAGTCACGGCTTTATGTATCGTGGGAGCAAACGCTGTTGCTGTCAAGATAAATAAATACGCGCTGCAACTGAATGCCATACCTGCTAAGCAAATGATGGTTAACATTAAAACAAAGTAACATTACAATATAACAGTAAGACCTTACCATACCATACCTGCAAAGCAAATACTAAAAAAAAAACATATTCAAAAATAAATAATTTTTTAACGCAATCTGTGCCTAAAATATATATATGCCGAAGCATGGGGGCATCCTCCCGCAAAAAAAGTTATGCCGCGTACACACGGTCTGACTTTTCCACAGGCAAGCCTTCGTCGGAATTTCAACCCTATGTATGCGGCATTAGGAGCAAAATAGCTCCTCCGCCCCTGCTGCCCCCATGCTTCGGCATATATGCTCTTTTTTTTCAACTGTGGTGGTGAAATCACCTCCTACAGCGTTGGAGTCACGGCTTTATGTATCGTGGGAGCAAACGCTGTTGCTGTCAAGATAAATAAATACGCGCTGCAACTGAATGGCGTACCTGCTAAGCAAATGATGGTTAACATTAAAACAAAGTAACATTACAATATAACAGTAAGACCTTACCATACCATACCTGCAAAGCAAATACTAAAAAAAAAAACATATTCAAAAATAAATAATTTTTTAACGCAATCTGTGCCTAAAATATATATATGCCGAAGCATGGGGGCATCCTCCCGCAAAAAAAGTAATGCCGCATACACACGGTCTGACTTTTCCACAGGCAAGCCTTCGTCGGAATTTCAACCCTATGTACGCGGCATTAGGAGCAAAATAGCTCCTCCGCCCCTGCTGCCCCCATGCTTCGGCATATATGCTCTTTTTTTTTTTCAACTGTGGTGGTGAAATCACCTCCTACAGCGTTGGAGTCACGGCTTTATGTATCGTGGGAGCAAACGCTGTTGCTGTCAAGATAAATAAATACGCGCTGCAACTGAATGGCGTACCTGCTAAGCAAATGATGGTTAATATTAAAACAAAGTAACATTACAGTATAACAGTAAGATCATACCATACCTGCAAAGCAAATACCAAAAAAAACATAGTAAAAGATAAAAAAAAATTTAACGCAACCTGTGCCAAAAATATATATATGCCAAAGCACGGGGGCATCCTCCCGCAAAAAAGTAATGCCACAAACACACGGTCTGACTTTTCCACGGACAAGCCTCCGTCGGAATTTCGACCGTATGTACACGGCATTAGGAGCAAAATCGCTCCTCCGCCCCTGCTGCCCCCATGCTTCAGCATATATGCTCTTTTTTTAACTGTGGTGGTGAAATCACCTCCTACAGCACTGGACTCACGGCTTTATGTATCGTGGGAGCAAACGATGTTGCTGTCAAGATACATAAATCTGCGCAACAGCTGAATGGCGTACCTGAAAACAGTAAAGTATAAAAAAATGACATGCCTGAAAAGCAAGCATGATAAAACATAACAACAATAAAACATTGCAGAATAGAATACAGTAAAATAGAGCAGAACAATAGAGAGAGAATAGAGAGGGAGAGAACAATAAAACAACAACGAAAGCACCCTCACCTGCCCTATACCACCCCTATCTGCCCTATACCACCCCAATCTGCCCTATACCACCCTAACCTGCCCTATAGCACCCCAAACTACCCTATATTACTCTAACCTGCCTCATTCCACCCCAATCTGCCCTATACCACCCCAAACTGACCTATACCACCCTAACCTACCCCATACCCCCCCCCAATCTGCCCTAAAGCACCCTAACCAGCCCTATACCATCCCAAACTGCCCTATATTACCCTAACCTGCCCTTTACCACCCCAATCTGTTCTATACATCCCTAACCTGTCCTATATTACCCCAACGTGCCCTATATCCCCCCCAACTTGCCCTATATCACCCCAAACTGCCCTATATCACCCCAAACTGCCCTATACCACCCAAACTGACCTATATAACCCTAACCTGCCCCATATCACCCAAATGTGCCCTATACCACCCTAGTCTGCCCTATACCGCCACATATATACCTTAAAGCACCCTAACCTGCTCTATACCACCCCAACCTACCCTATACCACCCCAATCTTCCCTAAAGCACCCTCACCTGCCCTATACCACCCCAATCTGCCCTATATCACCCTAACCTACCCTATACCACCCCAAACTACCCTACATTACCCACCTGCCCCATACCACCAAATCTGCCCTTTACCACCCCAATCTGCCCTAAAGCACCCTCACCTGCCCTATATTACCCCAAACTGCCCTATATTACCCCAAACTGCCCTATATTACCCCAACCTGCCCTATACCACCCCAACCTGCCCTATACCACCCTAACCTGGCCTATACCACCCCAATCTGCCCTATACCACCCTAGTCTGCCCTATACCGCCACATATATACCTTAAAGCACCCTAACCTGCCCTATACCACCCCAAACTGCCCTATATTACCCTCACCTGCCCCATACCACCCCAAACTGCTCTATACCACCCCAACCTACCCTATACCACCCCAATCTTCCCTAAAGCACCCTCACCTGCCCTATACCACCCCAATCTGCCCTATATCATCCTAACCTACCCTATACCACCCCAAACTGCCCTATATTACCCCAACCTGCCCTATACCACCCCAACCTGCCCTATACCACCCTAACCTGGCCTATATCACCCCAATCTGCCCTATACCACCCTAGTCTGTCCTATACCGCCACATATATACCTTAAAGCACCCTTACCTGCCCTATACCACCCCAAACTGCCCTATATTACCCTAACCTGCCCCATACCACCCCAAACTGCTCTATACCACCCCAACCTACCCTATACCACCCCAATCTTCCCTAAAGCACCCTCACCTGCCCTATACCACCCCAATCTGCCCTATATCATCCTAACCTACCCTATACCACCCCAACCCGCCCTATACCACCCCAACCTGCCCTATACCACCCTAACCTGGCCTATACCACCCCGATCTTCCCTATACCACCCTAGTCTGCCCTATACCGCCACATATATACCTTAAAGCACCCTAACCTGCCCTATACCACCCCAATCTGCCCTATATTACCCTAACCTGCCCCATACCACCAAATCTGCCCTTTACCACCCCAATCTGCCCTAAAGCACCCTCACCTGCCCTATACCACCCCAAACTGCCCTATATTACCCCAAACTGCCCTATATTACCCCAACCTGCCCTATACCACCCCAACCTGCCCTATACCACCCTAACCTGGCCTATACCACCCCAATCTGCCCTATACCACCACATATATACCTTAAAGCACCCTAACCTGCCCTATACCACCCCAAACTGCCCTATATTACCCTCACCTGCCCCATACCACCCCAAACTGCTCTATACCACCCCAACCTACCCTATACCACCCCAATCTTCCCTAAAGCACCCTCACCTGCCCTATACCACCCCAATCTGCCCTATATCATCCTAACCTACCCTATACCACCCCAAACTGCCCTATATTACCCCAACCTGCCCTATACCACCCCAACCTGCCCTATACCACCCTAACCTGGCCTATATCACCCCAATCTGCCCTATACTACCCTAGTCTGTCCTATACCGCCACATATATACCTTAAAGCACCCTAACCTGCCCTATACCACCCCAAACTGCCCTATATTACCCTAACCTGCCCCATACCACCCCAAACTGCTCTATACCACCCCAACCTACCCTATACCACCCCAATCTTCCCTAAAGCACCCTCACCTGCCCTATACCACCCCAATCTGCCCTATATCATCCTAACCTACCCTATACCACCCCAACCCGCCCTATACCACCCCAACCTGCCCTATACCACCCTAACCTGGCCTATACCACCCCAATCTTCCCTATACCACCCTAGTCTGCCCTATACCGCCACATATATACCTTAAAGCACCCTAACCTGCCCTATACCACCCCAAACTGCCCTATATTACCCTAACCTGCCCCATACCACTCCAAACTGCTCTATACCACCCCAACCTACCCTATACCACCCCAATCTTCCTTAAAGCACCCTCACCTGCCCTATACCACCCCAATCTGCCCTATATCATCCTAACCTACCCTGTACCACCCCAAACTACCCTACATTACCCACCTGCCCCATACCACCAAATCTGCCCTTTACCACCCCAATCTGCCCTAAAGCACCCTCACCTGTCCTATACCACCCCAAACTGCCCTATATTACCCCAACCTGCCCTATACCACCCCAACCTGCCCTATACCACCCTAACCTGGCCTATACCACCCCAATATGCCCTATACATCCCTAACCTGCTCTATACCAACCCAACCTGCCCTATACTACCCCAAACTGACCTATATAACCCTATCCTGCCCCATATCACCCCTATCTGCCCTATACCACCCTAGTCTGACCTATACCACCACATAGATGCCCTAAAGCACCCTAACCTGCCCTATACCACCCCAAACTGCCCTATATTACCCTAACCTGCCCTATAACAAACCAATCTGCCCTATATGACCATAACCTGCCCCATACCACCCCAATTTGCCCTATATCACACTAACCTGCCCTATACCACCCCAATTTGCCCCTATAACACCCTAACCTGCCCTATACAGGCTCCCTAAGTCTAGATGGTAATGCCGGGATCCGAAGACCAGCAAAGGACTGGCCTGGCTGAAGACAGTACAGGACTCTTGACTAGTGAGTGTTTCTCAAAAGTCAGCCGTCTTCATTCTTTCATTTCCTGTTCAGCATCTTTTTTCCATTTCCTGCTTATGAAGCTGAAGCCATCAAACAATCTCTGTTTTGCATTTGCAATTCTCCTCTGTTTCTTTCTTCTGTGGTGAATCAGTTTCTTCACTTCTATTTGCTCATTTGTGTCATTTGTGTCTTTTTCTTGGCACTGCAACAAGAAAATACATAAATCAGACCCATCATTCAATACAGGACATACCAACCAGGAGATGCATTTTCATATGTAACACTACACTACCTAATGTTACCATTATAACTAGGGTTGTCCCGATACCGAGTATTTGCGGGAGTACTTGTACTCCCGCAAATACCGCCGATGCCTAAATAGAATACTCAACCCCCCCACCCCCCCCGCTGCCGTCGCTACCGCTACACCGCATCCCGCTGGCCGCCTGGTTAATACTAGCGGGGAACATTACAGCTTTCATTTGAATAGCTGTAATGTTCCCGCCGCGCCGTGTATAGACACTCCCCCTTGCTCGGGTGATCTGTCCAATCCCGAGCAAGGGGGAGTGTCTATACGCAGTGCGGCGCGAATCATTACAGCTATTCAAATGAAAGCGTAATGTTCCCCGCTCGTATTAGCGGCGCGGCAGCATGCAGGTAAGGGGGGGGGGACATGGCTGCTTATGGGGGGACATGGCTGCTTAAATGGGGGGACATGGCTGCTTATGGGGGCACATGGCTGCTTATATGGGGGGACATGGCTGCTTATATGGGGGGACGTGGCTGCTTATGGGGGGACATGGCTGCTTATATGGGGGGACATGGCTGCTTATGGGGGGACATGGCTGCTTATATGGGGGACATGGCTGCTTATATGGAGGGACATGGCTGCATATATGGAGGGACATGGCTGCATGTGTGGGGACATGGCGGCATCTGTGGGGGGACATGGCAGCATCTGTGTGGGGACATGGCGGCATCTGTGGGGGGACATGGCGGCATCTGTGGGGGGACATGGCGGCATCTGTGGGGGGACATGGCTGCATATGTGTGGGGACATGGCTGCATATGTGTGGGGACATGGCTGCATATGTGTGGGGACATGGCTGCATATGTGTGGGGACATGGCTACATATATGGGGGGACATGGCTGCATGTGGGGGGACATGGCGGCATCTGTGGGGGGACATGGCGGCATCTGTGGAGGGACATGGCGGCATCTGTGGGGGGGACATGGCTGCATATGGGGGGGGGGGACATGGCTGCATTTGGGGACATATTTAAAAAAAAGTATCGGTATTCGGTATTGGCGAGTACTTGAAAAAAAGTATCGGTACTTGTACTCGGTCCTAAAAAAGTGGTATCGGGACAACCCTAATTATAACTGACATTTTGGTTCTTCTATGAACTTATAATGATATTTTATAATAATAAATAGCAGTGAAATGATCTCCTTGTATGTGCACACATAATATTAATTGCACTTCCAATGGACTTACATCTGGCATCCACAATGGTGGGGTAACCTTTCCTTCCTCCAGCTTCTTCCACTCAATTGATCTGAAGAAGGAGTGTTCTCGCAGTCTTTCCACTGCCGTCCCGCGAACTTTTGGATTTTCTTCAAGAAGCTGTAATGAAAAAGATATATTTAGAATACAGTAGATTGTCACTAATAGAAAATGAGTTTAGTTTCGGCCATTTAAAAAAAAAAAAAGAAAACTCAAAATGTCATATTTTAATTTCTTAGTGTCGTTTTAAATTAAGATATGTCTTCTGGAAGGATCTAAGGTAGCATTCCTGAACCGGTCTAGGAGTTCCTCCAACAGCTCATGCTTTCAGGATGTCACATGGGTAGTTCAGATGTAATGCTGACCTCCTGTGTGGTGAATATCCTGCCATAAAATCTGTATTCAACACTTCCAGAAGTCAGATACCCCGTCTGTGCTTCCTGACTCGAACCCCTACAGCACTATAGCAAATAGTAATGATGTGGGGGCTGGTGAAAGGAATCACAGAGCACAGTGGGGGACCAGGTAGCCGACATCATAGGCGTGCGCACGGGGTGTGCCGGTTGTGCCTGGGCACACCCTAATTCCCAGGCACACCCAACACACCGCAGGGCTTTTTTTGCTGGCAAAATGTGTGAGATTTATTTTTCTCTCACCTCTGGTAGCTGAAAGTGGGACTATTTGTCATGGAGGATGATGTGTAACTCCTGTGGGAACTGCAGCCACTGGCTGCGGAATAATCAGCCAGTCAGCCGCATTTTCCGATGCTGACTCTGTAGTTCCGGCTATATCATCCCTGTCAGCTGAATATCACTCCTCCGCCAGCTGTTAGAGATGAAGCACGTGAACTTCAGAGAGCACCGGAAAACTCCTGACTGCTCACTTCACAGCTGTGGCTGCAGTCCTCACAGGAGTTACTCACCATCCTATGCCCTGTGTGCCAGAAGACAGCTTTACGATCTCCTCTCTGATGCAGCATTTGGGGGAAAACTGTCTCTCTCCTCGGGTTCCTATCTGCCATCTGGCTGAGTCAGTTGGGGTGTAGTGTCACAGTTTGCTCCCTATCGCAGAATGCTGCGGAAGTCACGTGGCGGCGAACTGCGCATGCGCAATGCGTTCCAACGGCAAATGCAATGCGTTCCAGGGGATTCACGACACTACCCTTCAGTGAACCCATCACAATTTGTCACGGAAGTGACGTAGACGTATTACTATACACAGAGCGGGAAGCAGTGAACCCATCACAAACCCATCACAATTTGTCACGGAAGTGACGTATTGCCATAGACGGAGCGGGAACAGACAGAGAGACATACGGGGAGAGAGACATATGGTTCTCATTAGATGTGTATGTCTCTTTCTCTCCCGCCCCCGCTCTGTCGCTCTGTGTATGGTTCTCATTAGATCTGTATGTCTCTTTCTCTCCCGCCCCCCCGCTCTGTGTATGGTTCCTCGTCACTTCCGTGACAAATTGTGATGGGTTCACTGAAGGGTAGTGTCGTAAATCCCCTGGAACGCATCGCATTTGCCGTTGGAACGCATTGCGCATGCGCAGTTTGCCGCCACGTGACTTCCGCAGCATTCTGCGATAGGGAGCAGAATATGACACTGCAGGGGCTTTCAGTGCCTTTCACAGCTCCAGTACAGGTGGGAGGAGCAGGAAGAGGAAGAGATCATCACACAGAGTGCACCCACGATCTCTTTCCTCCTGTCCAGCACACAGCACAGCTCTCCTGGGGATGATGAAGAAGATCTGAGGACAGATAGCAGTCTTTTACCTGTGAGTACTGACCTCCTCTGCCTTTTCCACTATACAATTCTGTGCTGTAAACCTGCTCTGTACTTTGCAGGTTTACTAACAGAGAAAGTACAATTCTTGAACAGGTTAGAAATTTCTGGGACTTCCAATGTGTTACACAAATGTATTCCACATACACATTATATCCTGTTAAAAATGTTTTTTAATAACTTATAATGTGTGTGTATATGGAATACATCTATGGAGCAGCTCAGAAGTCCCAGGAATTCCTAACCTATCAAAAACTCTTATCATAATAATACAGCCCAACTCCAGGACAGTAAAAAAGTCCAGCCTTGGGGCCCTTTCACACGTGTACGGATGAAAAAGGGACATACATTGGTCCCTATGAGATTTTACACTACAGAACGTATTCTATACGAAACCATGTTAAATGGACTGTAGTGCAAATCTTCAAAATGCAAAAAGCGCAAAAAATGCCATAGGTGTGAATCCAGACTTAGTCATAGGAATCTGTGAATGTATAAACTACAAGTTCAATCCAACATGGCAGCCGGCACACTGATCAGCACACCTGCCTACAGCTCTGCAATGACAGCCATACAGTTCTATGGGCAATAGAACTGTAGGCAGTGTCTGCAGGAGCCTGACACTTCACCCGCACTCTGCTGATTGCGGGCGCAATACTTTGCAGTCTCCAGTTTAAAAAAAAAGAATAAATGCCCTAGCAAAAATGTATGCATTTATTATTTTTTAATAAAAATGTGAGCGAAGGCACTTGGGTCAGGCAGGCACATAAATGGGTGGTTTTATGTACATATGTGTGAGTGTTTGTGTATATACAGTGTGTGTGTGTGTGTGTATATATATATATATATATATATATATATACATACATACGCGCACATTTGTGTGTTTGAGTTTTGGGGTGCACACCCTAATGCAATAGGCTGTGCACGCCTATGGCCGATATACAGGATCTGGTAATGTACTACATGCTAGAGAACTTTCTGCAAGCTTCCCTCTTCAATGCAGAAGAGCCCTTTTACATAAACAATGCTCAGGACCTATAGCTCTTGGATAATTCTAAATCTCGACTATCTATACTTACTCGCTCAATGACATCTCGAAGGTCAGGGTCAATGTTGTTTGGATAGAGTGAGTTCCTGCATTTGGCCGATTCTGCTTCTGCTCCTGTGGCCATTTCAAACAGGATAACACCAAGTGAATAATAGTCGACCGTAGCATCGTAGGGGTTTCTATCGTGAATCTGATAAAACAAAGAGTAAGGGTAACATTAAAATAAAGCACATGATCAGCCATACACAGAGCAGTAATAATAGGTAATAAATAGTTGATAGAAATTACAGGTCACGGTGTGGTCCCTGTCTTTTTTTTAGGCTTCTTGTCATAAAATCATAAACATAATAATATAAAGATTGAAGTGTTAAAAGGGCAAATGAAGGGTGGTAGATACTTACCTCTGGGGCCATATAGTGTTTAGTACCGGCATTACTATACACTTTCTTGGATCCAAACACACCAACTATAGAAAGGCCAAAGTCTGCGAGTTTTACATGGCCGGTGCCGTCAAGCAGTATGTTGTCGGGTTTCAAGTCTCTGTAAAAGAAAAGAGAGGATTATATTTACAGATCAATACATTTTTATTTTATTAATTAAGAACATAAAAAAAAAGTTGCTGCACATATTACACAACATTGTAATACAGTAAACTGTGAAGGCATATAGTATAGAATTTGTTCGGGCCTTGATGGCCTAGTCAAATTTTTAAAACCTAATAGGTCAGTATTAAATGGGTGCCAACGGGTTAGATCACCTACTAACTTTCTGCACCACTTTATGAATCGCAGCATGAACCTCATGAGCTCAGTTCCCAGCTTATTGCAGTTGAATAAACCATGTCAAGTCCCAGTCTGTCATTCTGCAATACTTTAAAATCTTTGTTATTATTGAAAGCAAGGGAGCAGAAAAACTCCATAGGCTGTCTTCCTCTGTCACATTTTGCCCTTCTAGTGGGGCATGTTTAAGTCCCACTAGGGGGCGATACGCATTAGAATGAGACAACCTGGGGAGTGTTTCTATCCACATGTAATAATATAGTTATAGACACATTGGCCCAGATTCAGGTAGGGGCGCGCACTGATACGGCGGCGCAGCGTCTCGTCTTTACGCTACGCCGCCGTAAATTACAGGAGCTACGCTGTATTCACGAAGCACTTGCTCCGTAATTTGCGGCGGCGTTGCGTAAGCGCGCGTAATTCAAATGATCCCGAATGTACTGCGCATACGCCGTCCCTAAATTTTCCCGACGTGCATTGCGGTAAATGAGCTCGCAAGGACGTCATTGGCTTCGACGTGAACGTAAATGGCGTCCAGCGCCATTCACGAAATACTTACGCAAACGACGTAAAATTTGAAAATCGCGACGCGAGAACGACGTCCATACTTACCATTGGCTGCGCCTCCTAATAGCAGGAGCAGCCTTACGATGAAACCGACGCACGCAAACAACGTAAAAAACAACCGCCGGGCGCACGTACGTTTGTGAATCGGCGTATACAGTAAATATATGTCACATTAATTTATTATGAGTTGGTGATCCATTATCACCGTGGTCATTCTCACATTCTTTTTACTCCCCCCCCCCCCCCCCATATTTTGTTCTATTCTCACCTCCCCTTCTTACCTGTAGCGTGGCCGAGCTCCTCTTCCTCCTGTCAGTCAGGTGTCCTGCTGTATTTTCGGAGACTCTGCGTCGCGCATGCGCAGTACACGGGGGGTCCTTATCCCCCGGGCAGAACTTATTCGGCAGAACACCGGCTGGGTCCCTGCGCTACAGGAGATTCAGTTTCCTGTTCCCGGCCGGACTGAACGGAAGTAAGCACTCAGTGTGCACTTCCTGTCAGTCCGGCCGGGAACAGGACACTGAATCTCCTGTACCGCGCAGTACTCGGTCGGACTGACAGGAGGAAAGAAGAGGAGCTCGGCCACGCTACAGCCTGAAAAGGGGAAGTTGGGGGCCCCAGGCCAGCTCGGGGCCCCAAGCAATTGTTTGTTTTGCCTGTCCTGTAGCGACGGGCCTGAGTAGATGCACAAAAGCTTCAGCAGCAGGGGACAGAACTGGCAGAGGGCAATTTAACCCTTGTACACCCATCCACAACTAGAGTACCAGTGTTGGGTGGTGTTGTCTTTTAATAAGAAATGGTGAATATGGATGTAAAATCATGATGGAAACACTTACCTATGAATGATACCACGTCCGTGCAGATATTGCAGAGCGCAGAGAAGTTCAGCAGCAATAAATCTGTAAAAAAAGAGAAAAGGTCTGTTAATATCACACATCTCACAGAATAAGTAAATAAATGATTCTGCCCTGGTTCACACTGGGTACGATTTGGAACGATTTGAGATGCGATTTGACATGTCAAATCGCATCTCAAATTGTCGGCAATGGCGCTGTCCTAATCAGTGCGACGCCGCATCTGCGATTTGAAAAAGTAGTTCCTGTACTACTTTTTGCGATTTCGGGCCGCGATTTACATTAAATTGCGGCCGAAATCACGGAAAAATCGCGCATTTTACCGCGATTTTGAATTCGCAGCAGTGTGAACCTAGGCTAATAGATGATTTCTTCCAAGCCGTGCAAGTCAGAGGAACTGACTGAATGGACTGAATGATAGGCACTGTTCAGTTTTTGGGGTAATACAGTTGTTGGTCCTAAACCAGCCCATAGAAATTTGTCACTCTACGTGAAAAACGTGGCAAAATGCATATCACACTTGTGGTGCCATTAATTCTTAACCACGCGGATATACTGCGGCAGGTTTGCACGCCTGGGTATACGTCAGCCACTTTAAGACCACTTGGGGGGGCGTGACAAAGGAGTCGATTCTCGTGCCCAGCGGCTGCGATGTTCACCAGGCACCAGTGGGTCGCTTCTGAGAGACAGAATGGAGGTCTGTCAGTGTAAAAAGACAGATCTCCGCTCTGTCAGGGGTGAGCAGAGGGGGGAGGAGAGCGATCTATTGTTCATACTAAGTATGAACAACGATCGGTCTCCTCTTTCAGGCAGTCCCATCCCCCCACAGTTATAATCACTAGCTAGGACACACATTTAACCCCTTGATTGCCCCTAGTTTTAACCTCTTCCCTGCATGTGACATTTATACAGTAATCAGTGGCTATTTTTAGCTCTGATTGCTGTATAAATGTCAATGGTCGCAAAAAAGTGTCAAAAGTGTCTGATCTGTCCACCGCAATGTTGCATTCCCAATAAAAATCGCTGATCGCCACCATTAGTAGTAAAAAAAAATATAATAAAAATGACATAAATCTACCCCCCTATTTTGTAGACTCTTTTGCGCAAACCAATCAATATACGCTTATTGCGATTTTTTTTTTTTTTTTTTTACCAAAAATATGTAGAATAATACATATCGATCTAAACTGAGGAAGAATTTAATTTTTTTTTAATATTTTGGGGGGATATTTATTATAGCAAAAAGTAAAAAATATTGTTTTTTTTCAAAATTTTTCTTGTTTATAGTGCAAACAAAAAAAACGCAGATTTGATCAAATACCACCAAAAGAAAGCTCTATTTGTGTAAAAAAATGGACATTGATTTTGTTTGGGTACAACATTGCATGATCGCGCAATTGTCAGTTAAAGCGTCACAGTGCCATATCGCAAAAAGTGGCCTGGTCAGGAAGGAGGCAAATCCTTCCGGGGCTGAAGTGGTTAATGGCATCTCAAACGCAGGTAGCAGTTGCCTGAAAAAATGCACCAAAATTTACATTGCAAAAGGGCATGAGGCTCACTGCCCAAAAAAGTCCATGAGTTACTTTGGCACATTTAGCACAAGTAGGGCAGCTCATACAAATGAATAGGCTGCCTTGTGCTGTTGCACAAAAAACATGTAAAAAAGGGAAAAATAAACGCGTTGCGTGGCGCAGGTGTGAATACACCCTTAGATCATACCTTTGTGATACTTACCTTATTGCAGCAGTTGATAATGGAGCAGAAGACTTGATCTGGTTGGATAGTTCTCCTCCTCTCATGTACTCCATAACGAAGAAAAGATTTTCCTGTAAAAGACAAAGAAATATATAAGTTCAAAAAGGGAAAGTGGATGTAAGGATTGTGTTTTGTCAGAAATGCAGAAATATAGGGCTTATGATAACAAAGGACAGCACTAGATTTCTGGCAGGATCAACAGGTATTTGTCTGCTCTTAATGAAGAGATATAACAAAATACTTTGGGCTAGATTCAGGTAGCCGGGCGCATTGTTACGGCGGCGTAGCGTATCGTATTTACACTACGCCGCTGTAAATCAGAGAGGCAAGTGCTGTATTCACAAAGCACTTGCCTCCTAAGTTACGGCGGCGTATCGTAAATGGGGCCGGCGTAAGCGCGCCTAATTCAAATGAGTATGAGGGGGCGTGTTTTATGTAAATGGGTGGTGACCCGACGTGATTGACGTTTTTTACGAACGGCGCATGCGCCGTCCGTGTACATATCCCAGCGTGCATTGCTCCAAAGTACGCCGCAAGGACGTATTGGTTTCGACGTGAACGTAAATTACGTCCAGCCCTATTCGCGAACGACTTACGCAAACAACGTAAAATATTCAAAATTCGACACGGGAACGACGTCCATACTTAACATTGCGTACGCCTCATAGAAGCAGGAGCAACGTTACGCCGGAAAAGCCTTACGCAAACGACGTAAAAAAATTCCGCCGGGCACACGTACGTTTGTGAATCTGCGTATCTAGGTCATTTGCATATTCTACGACGGAAGCGCCACCTAGCGGCCAGCGTAAATATGCACACAATTATACGCCGGCGTATTCAAGTTACGTCAGCGGAGAAAGCCTATTTTTTCAACGTATCTGCCTTTGAGAATCGGCGTAAAGATACGACGGCTCAGATTTGAAATTACGGTGGCGTATCTGGAGATACGCCGCCGTATGTTGTTGCTGAATCTAGCCCTTTGATTTGTATATTTATTAGACCAAGTGGGAACAAACAAGAGATGGTCACTGTTCGGTTTACATTTTACACTTTAAATGTAAGTTCACATTAAAGTCAGAATACATTTTTTTGGTAGGAACTTTAAATACCGTATTTATCGGCGTATACCGCGCACTTTTTTGCCCTGAAAATCAGGGCAAAATCGTGGGTGCGCGGTATACGCCGATACCCGCTTTCCCGCGCCGAGTTTTGAATACTGCGCCGACATATACCGAGCGCAGTACACTCGGGTATAGTCGGCCAGTCTCGGCTCCTTCCGCGCTCACGTCCTGGACGTACAGGACGTCAGCGCGGGTAGCCGAGCATTGCCGACAATACACGAGTGTACTGCGCTCTGTATATGTCGGCGCAGTATTCAAACTCGGCGCGGAAAAACGAGCGGGGTGGACGCGAGGACGCCGCAGAAGGATGCCGGACCCGCCAAAGAGGACACCGGACCCTCCGCAGAAGGACACCCGAAGCCGCAGAAGGACACCGGACCCGACGAGGCCGCCGATGGACGCCGCGCAAGACACCAAAACTGTAAGTACAAAAAAAACTTTTTTTCCACAGGATTGGGGGCCACTTTAGGGGTGCGCGGTATACACGGGAGCACGTTATACCGCGATAAATACGGTATATGCACCTTTCCTTATTGGGTAAGCAATATACAGAGCCACATAACATGCAAACATGTTCTAGCAGGCTACCATTACAGTGACTCTGGGCCAGATTCTCAAAAGAGTTACGCCGGTGTATCTACAGATACACCGGCGTAATTCGAAAATCCCGCCGGCGTATCATTGTTTTGTATTCTCAAAACAAGGTACGCCGGAATTAGGGTAGGATCCGACTGGTGTAAGTCACTTACATCGTCGGATCCTAAATGCAATACTACACTGACCGCTAGGTGGCGTTTACGTTCAGGTCTCATTTGACTATGCAAATGAGCCTGATACGCCGATTCCCGAACGAATTTGGGCCGCCTCGTCGTCGTTTCCGTAAGCGCAAGGTTACCCCTGCTATATGAGGGGTAACCTTCCGCCAGTCCGCCGTATGCCATGTTAAGTATGGCGTCGGGTCCGCGTCGTCTTTTTCCGTCGGTTACGTCGTTTTACTAAGTCGTTCGCGAATACGACTTGACGTCAATGACGCTCACGTCGGCGTCATTGACGTTTTCCGTCGTGAGCTGGAGCATGCGCACTGGGCTATTTTTACGCCCGGAGCATGCGCAGTTCAATCGGCGCGGGGGCGCACTTAATTTGAATTACGCGGCCATACGCCGAGCCATTTACACTACGCCGCCGCAAATTACGGAGAAAGTGCTTTGCGAATACGGCACTTGCTCAAGTAATTTGCGGCGGCATGGTGTAAATGGCTTACGCTACGCTACGCCGGAATGTATGAGAATCTGGCCCTCTGTCATGAGAGAAGTACAGGGGCTAAACCTGATCCAAGTCAGTGACAGAAAAGCCAAAGTAAGAGCAAGACAGCCAGGGAGAGAACTAGACTTTCCACCATTCTACAATGGCAGCCGCCATAATTCTCCCATGTCCGAGCCTCTGTGAAGCTGGAACATCTCTAATGTTTTTCTGGTTTGGGGATTTCTTTCTAGGTGTGTGCTGGACTTGGAGATCAAATGGATGTGATTTGATGAGTGATTGATAGAAATGTGACACTTACTTCTGATTGGAAGGTTCCATAGGCGTGTGTACAAAACAGACTGTCTCCAACTGCTTCAAGTATTTGTCTCTCTATAAGGACACTTTTAGGATCTTCATTTAATAATTGCCTTTTCTTTACCACCTTGACTGCCAGTTTCTGGTCTGTGGCAGGATGGGATGCCAGGGCGACCTAAAATAAAAAAAAACATAGGACACAAATGATTAGAGCTAATTCAGCACCAGGTTCTGAAAAGGTTACCTCTGGGTCCCCAGCAGCAACCCCCAGCCTGGCTACAATTGTTAGTCTTAGCTTGAAAACACAAGTATATATATAAAGCATGAACTCAGCAGGCTTTTAGCAAGTTGTAAATGGTTTTGGCTGTTAGGGCCAGATTCACAGAGCAGATATGACGGCGTATCTCCTGATACGCCGTCGTATCTGTTGTTCTATCTATGCGACTGATTCATGGAATCAGTTACGCATAGATAGCCATAAGATCCGACAGGTGTAATTGTTTTACACTGTCGGATCTTAAGATGCAATACCGCGGCCGCCGCTGGGGGGAGTTTGCGTCGTAAACCAGCGTCGGGTATGCAAATTAGGAGTTACGGCGATCCACGACGGTTTTTCGCGTTCGCTACGTCGCCGCTAGTCTAGTTTCCCGTCGCAAAGTTAGTCGTTTTTTTTTGGTGCCTTAACTTTACACAGCAATAGTATTGCTGTATAAAGTATGGCCGTCGTTCCCGCGTCGAAATTAAAAAAATAACGCCGTTTGCGTAAGCCGTCCGGGAATACGGAATTACGATACGCGCGACGCCGTTCGAAAAATGATGTCACTTCGTGCAAAGCACGGCGGTAGTTCGGAAACGGAGCATGCGCGGTAGGTCCGGCGCGGGGGCGCGCCTAATTTCAATGGCACACGCCCATTTGAATTGGCCCGCCTTGCACCGGAGGCCGCCGGCGTAGGTTTTCATCGCAAGTGCTTGGTGAATCAGGCACTTGCGATGAAAAATTGCGGCGGTGTAACGTATCTACGATACGTTACGCCGCCGCTCTTCTACGTGAATCTGGCCCTTAGTCACTAACTTAGTGAATGGAGATAGCTTTAAATAGGCTTTTAGCAAACTTAGCGAAAACTACAGCCAGCACTCGCTCTTAAGTCTGTGTTCAGAATTCATATATTGAGGGTAAAGTCTATGAAGCTCTGAAGCCAAACTCTTTACAATCTGCTAAATACAGTTTAACCACTTCCCGACCGCCTCATGTAGATATACGTCGGCAGAATGGCACGGACAGGCACATCAACGTACCTGTACGTGCCTGCCTAGACGTGGGTCGGGTGTCCGATCGGGACCCCCCCCCGCTACACGCGGCGGTCGGGTTCCCTCGGGGAGCGATCCGGGACGACGGCGCGGCTATTTGTTTATAGACGCTCCGTCGCGATCGCTCCCCGGAGCTGAAGAACGGGGAGAGCCGTATGTAAACACGGCTTCCCCGTGCTTCACTATGGCGCTGCATCGATCGAGTGATCCCCTTTATAGGGGAGACTCGATCGATGACGTCATTCCTACAGCCACACCCCCCTACAGTTGTAAACACACACTAAGTGTACACTAAATCCTACAGCGCCACCTGTGGTTAACTCCCAAACTGCAACTGTCATTTTCACAATAAAGAATGCAATTTAAATGCATTTTTTGCTGTGAAAATGACAATGGTCCCAAAAATGTGTCAAAATTGTCCGAAGTGTCCGCCAAAATGTCGCAGTCACGAAAAAAATCGCTGATCGCCGCCATTAGTAGTAAAAAAAAAAAAAATAATAAAAATGCAATAAAACTATCCCCTATTTTGTAAACACTATAAATTTTGCGCAAACCAATCGATAAACGCTTATTGCGATTTCTTTTTTAACCAAAAATAGGTAGAAGAATACGTATCGGCCTAAACTGAGGAAAACATTTTTTTTATATATGTTTTTGGGGGATATTTATTATAGCAAAAAGTAAAAAAATATTGCATTTTTTTCAAAATTGTCGCTTTATTTTTGTTTATAGCGCAAAAAATAAAAACCGCAGAGGTGATCAAATACCACCAAAAGAAAGCTCTATTTGTGGGGAAAAAAATACGCCAATTTTGTTTGGGAGCCACGTCGCACGACCGCGCAATTGTCTGTTATAGCGACGCAGTCCCGAACTGTAAAAACACCTTGGGTCTTTAGGCAGCATATTGGTCCGGGGCTTAAGTGGTTAAGTACACATTAGCTTATTGCCTTATCTACCAACAGATTTCTAATTGTGTTGAGCTGCTTTTTGTGTATTACACCCCTGACAGACAGTACACCACCAACATGATTTAGGCTAGATGCACTCCACTCGCTTTGCATTCATTTAATACACACTAAACACATTTGAGATGATGTGCGTTGGCATGCAATTATTTTAACAATGGTGTAAAATAACTTTATTGTTCCTTCTTTAAACACTTGCCGACCTGCTCACACAGATATACTGCAGCAGGTCGCCTCTCCTGCACGAACCGATGTACATGTGCGTCGATCCGTGCAAGGATAGCGGGCGTGCCCGCGGGTACTGCGGATTCTATGTCCGCTGGCAACCCGCGGTCGCAGTGAGGAGAGGCAGAGTGGGGAACTGTAAACAAGGCGGTTCCCCATTCTGCCAGATGACATGACAGAGATCTACTGTTCCCAGTGATCGGGAATGGTGATCTCTGTCATGTTCCAGCAAGCCCATCCCCACTACAATTAGAACACAACCAGGGAACACAATTAACCCCTTAACTGCCCCTAGTGTTAACCTATTTGCTGACAGTGTCATTTTTACATTGATCAGTGCAAATCTTATAGCACTGATCAATGTAATAATGTTGCTGGTCCCAAAAAAGTGTAATTTGGGGTCAGATTTGTCCGCCGCAATGTTGCAGTCCTGCTAAAAATCGTATAAGAATACATATCAGCCTAAACTGATGAATAAATTAGTTTTATATATATATATATATATATATATATATATATATATATATATATATATATATATATATATATATATATATATATATATTTGGTATGTGTTATAGCATAAAGTAAAAAAAAGTATATATCTTTTCAATTGGTCTTTTTTTGTTTATAGCGCAAAAAATAAAAACCGCAGAGGTGATCAAATACCACCAAAACAAAGCTGTATTTGTGGGTAAAAAAGGACATCAATTTTGTTTGGGTACAGGATCGCATGACCACGCAATTGTCAGCTAAAGATATAAATAATAAAATAATAGATTTCAGTTTCTCATTGAGTATCACAGCTCAGTGTGTGTAGTGTAAATGGGAAGTGGTAAGGAATACAGTGGTGTGACCCAGGGCCGTCTTAATAGTATCATGGGCCCCTGGGCAAAGAAATGCTCTGGGGCCCCTACAACGATGACAGTGCAGGTAAACAGACATCAAGTAGGTAGGAGGCAGACTGCCTTCCCTGTGTATCTATCACTCTCAGTGCCACCATGAGGCCCCCAACTTCGGGGCTCAAGGACCAGCTGCTTTGGGGAAAGCCCAGGGGCCCCCATGCAGCTGGGGCCCCTGGGCAGTGCCCAGGTGTGCCCTCTCATTAAGACAGCCCTGGTGTGACCTCCACCTACAGCCTAATGTTAGCCCACTGACAATATTAATAACCACTAACATGCAATACATTAAACCTGCTGTTCATATATCTTTGATTACTTACTTTTCCGTAGCTACCTTGACCAATAATCTTATGAAAGATAAAGCTGTCAATGTTCAAGTCGGCAGGTGGACTGCTTCCCACGTTGGTTCCGGGCACATCCCTGACTGCCTTGTTGCCTCCCTCACTGACTTCCTTGTTGACTGGCTCGCTGACAGCCTGGTTGATTGGCTCACTGACATCCTCGTGGACTATCTCACTGACTGCCTCATTGATTGGCTCGCTGATAGCCTGGTTGACTGGCTCGCTAATAACCTGGTTGACAGGTTCACTGACAACCTGGTTGATTAGTTCACCGACAACCTCGTGGACTGTCTCACTGACAGCCTCTTTGATTGGCTCGCTGACAGCCTGGTTGTTTGGCTCGCTAATAACCTGGTTGACAGGTTCACTGACAACCTGGTTCACAGGTTCACTGACAACCTGGTTGATTAGCTCACTGACAACCTCGTGGACTGTCTCACTGAGTGCCTCGTTGATTGGCTCGCTGACAGCCTGGTTGACTGTCTCACTGACTGCCCCGTTGATTGGCTCGCTGACATCCTGGTTGTTTGGCTCGCTAATAACCTGGTTGACAGGTTCACTGACAACCTGTTTGATTAGCTCACTGACAACCTCGTGTACTGTTTCACTGAGTGCCTCGTTGATTGGCTCGCTGACAGCCTGGTTGTTTGGCTCGCTGACTGTCTCGTTGATTGGCTCGCTGACTGCCTCGTTGATTGGCTCGCTGACTGCCTCGTTGATTGGCTCGCTGACTGCCTCGTTGATTGACTCGCTGACTGCCTGGTTGTTTGGCTCGCTGATAACCTGGTTGACAGGTTCACTGACAACCTGGTTGATTAGCTCACGGACAACCTCGTGGACTGTCTCACTGACTGCCTCGTTGATTGGCTCGCTGACTGCCTCGTTGATTGGCTCGCTGACTGCCTCGTTGATTGGCTCGCTGACTGCCTCGTTGATTGGCTCGCTGACTGCCTCGTTGATTGGCTTGCTGACTGCCTCGTTGATTGGCTCACTGACTGCCTCGTTGATTGGCTCGCTGACTGCCTCGTTGATTGGCTCGCTGACTGCCTCGTTGATTGGCTCACTGACTGCCTCGTTGATTGGCTCACTGACTGCCTCGTTGATTGTCTTGCTGATTGCCTCGTTGACTACAAGATAAAAATAAATTATGACATGTTATTACCTTACAGCAATAGAACACCTAATTCATAAAACACTAAATGACAATGGTGGAAAATACATGGAAAAGAGATATTACTGTTTACTACGACTCCCAGGTGAGAAGTAGTTTGGCCAAATAAAGTGAAATAGCTTCATGTTACTAAATAGATTGCAGCATGTTTTCATGTGTGAAAGATTTATAATGTCAGTATCTACAGTAGTTGACTTAACCCTATGACCTGCAAGGATATGACCTGTACATCATGGCAGTCGAAGGGTCAAACGAGTTCAAAACTCCAATAGAAGCAGTAAATCTGCTGCATATTGTACAAGAAATCGGGGTGGTTATAAAGATGCCCAATCACTTCTATACCATTCAGAATTGGTAGATGTAAAACCACCCATCCACTACACCTTTCTAAATTGGGGAAGCCTGCTCCGGGGAGCCCGGGACCATAAAACTTCCCTGCCATTAGATTCCAGCCAGCCATGGCTAGAAGAGACGGATTGTCCCAGTGGGCCAGTATGAAAGATCATAAGTTAGATCCCCACATATTACAACCCCCCCCACATATTATAGCCCCCCTAACTCCAGAGAAATGCTAAATCTTTCTGGGTACTACTTGGGTGCAATTACTATTTCTAAATGTTCCCTATAATGTAGCAAATCTTCACTTTTGAAGTACAGGTCCACTTTAATCCTTAGGCCCAAAAATGTGATTTACCATGTGTGAGAAAAGTGAGAACATTTTTGTGGCAGAAAAAGGGTTAAAGGAATTTTATCATATCAGGGAGAACTGCAGGGGTGGTCATACACATTCATATGCCTGATCCAATATAGGAGGACAGATCTATCTATAGCTGCAGCTCACCCAAACCCATTTATTCAGCTGAGTATAGCATTAGATTTTGTGCTTGAGCAATGAGAGGGTAACATTCACTTTTCTAAAGGCACAGTGGGGGTCCTACTCTACAGCTGTTGGCAGGGGACAGGCTTTTCTACTCAGCTTGTGGCTGCTTTCTGTAAGGGGCCCGGAGGTCCCCAGGGGCCCGGAGATCCCCAGGGCCCGGATGACCACCCCCCCTTTTTTTTTTTTTTATAAAAAAAAACCCTTTTTTTTATATATTTTTTTATTTTTATATATATATAATTATTATTATTAAAGGGCCCAGAGGTCCCCAGGGCCCCGAATGGCATCCCCCCTTTTTTTTATTAAAAAAAATGTTTTTTTTTTAATATTATTTTATTTCTTTTTATAGAAATAAAATAATGAGCCATTTAATTAAAAAATATATATATATATATATATATATATATATATATATATATATATATATTATTAAATGGCTCAGAGGTCCCCAGGGCTCCATGTGGCAAACCCCCCTTTTTTTTTATAAATGTTTATTTTTTATTTTTTGTTTATCTATTTATTTATTTATTTATTTTTTTTATTAAAGGGCCCAGAGGTCCCCAGGGCCCTGGATGGCAACCACCGTTTTTTTTATTTTTTTATAAATGTTTATTTTTATTTATTTTTTTATATATATTTTTTATTAATTTTTTATTAAAGGGCCCAGAGGTTTCTTTTTTTTATTAAAGGGCCCAGAGGTCCCAGATGGCAACCCCCCCCCCTTTTTTTGTAATTTATTTTTATAAAAAAAAAATGTTTTTATATATATATATATATATATATATATATATATATATATATATATATATATATATATATATATATATATATATATATATATATATTTTTTTTTTCTTTTAATTCAAGGGCCCAGAGGTCCCCCATTTAAAAAAACCCCATTTAAAAAAAAATATATATATATATATATTTTATTTCTTTCTTTTTTTTTATTAAAGGGCTCAGAGGTCCCCAGGCCCCCCCCTTTTTTATATATATCTTTTTATTTCTTGTTTATTTATTTATTTCCCCCTGCTTCACAATTCGCGTCAGCCCCCCCCCCCCGCTTCTCTCTCAATTTCAGGTGGCAGCACCCCCCCCCATGCCTGAAGCTGTGTAAGGGGCCCCATAATTCCCGATGGCGGCCCTGCTGCTTTCTAACAGAAACACGCTCTAAGGGGCTCATTTATAACAGAAAGTGGATATGGTAATGCACCCCTGCACTGGCCTAACTATGGTTTTATCCCTCATAAAATATCTAAACAGTGACAATTGTGTTATATTTTATGTAATTGTTTTCATCATTCTTACTTGTCTCATCTTCAATGGTCAACTGTTTCTTTTTTGGAGGTGCAGGGGAAATCTCATCTGATGCTGGTCTCTTGTTCCTCTTGGGCACTTTAGCAGTATATCTTCCCTTTTTTGCCGTCCTTTCTTTATCAGCTGATTGGTCAGATTCATTATCTCTCTTCTTCTTCTTTCCTCTGGTCTTCTCAATCTTCTCTATCGTGTTATATTTTATTGTCTCATCTGCGATGGTCAACTGTTTCTTATTTGGAGGTGCAGGGGAAATATCATCTGATGCTGGTCTCTTGTTCCTCTTGCGCACTATAGCAGTATATCTTCCCTTTTTTGCCGTCCTTTCTTTATCAGCTGATTGGTCAGATTCATTATCTCTCTTCTTCTTCTTTCCTCTGGTCTTCTCAATCTTCTCTTTCGTGTTATATTTTATTGTCTCATCTGCGATGGTCAACTGTTTCTTATTTGGAGGTGCAGGGGAAATCTCATCTGATGCTGGTCTCTTGTTCCTCTTGGGCACTATAGCAGTATATCTTCCCTTTTTTGCCGTCCTTTCTTTATCAGCTGATTGGTCAGATTCATTATCTCTCTTCTTCTTCTTTCCTCTGGTCTTCTCAATCTTCTCTTTCGTGTTATATTTTATTGTCTCATCTGCGATGGTCAACTGTTTCTTATTTGGAGGTGCAGGGGAAATCTCATCTGATGCTGGTCTCTTGTTCCTCTTGGGCACTTTAGCAGTATATCTTCCCCTTTTTGCCGTCCTTTCTTTATCAGCTGATTGGTCAGATTCATTATCTCTCTTGTTCTTCTTTCCTCTGGTCTTCTCAATCTTCTCTTTCGTGTTATATTTTATTGTCTCATCTGCGATGGTCAACTGTTTCTTATTTGGAGGTGCAGGGGAAATCTCATCTGATGCTGGTCTCTTGTTCCTCTTGGGCACTATAGCAGTATATCTTCTCTTTTTTGCTGTCCTTTCTTTATCAGCTGATTGGTCAGATTCATTATCTCTCTTTTGCTTCTTTCCTCTGGTCTTGTCACTCTCCTCTCTGGAACTCTTTCTCTCTCCAGAATCCCTCCCCTCATCAGAGTTCCCATGTTTGTTTTTCCTTTTTTGGGGGTTTTGACGTGTCCCCGCCCTTAACCCACCACCTAATAAATGGTCTCATCCAAATCATCCACAGAAGGTCCCCCTTGGAGGATTTTACAAGTAACCTCATGTCTCCTCTGATATGGATGATATCTTAAATTTAGCTTTTGCCTTTTTCCTTTGGCATTCTCCTCTCTGGAACTCTTTCTCTCTTCAGAGTTCCCACGCTTAGTTTCCCCATTTTTGGGGTGTTGAGGTGTCTCCACCTTTAACCCACTATGTAATAAAGTGGGCTTATCCAAATCATCCATAGAATTTTGCTCTTGGATGAATTTCCAAGTAATCTCATCCCTGATCTTATATGGATGAAATCTGTAAGTGTGTCTTCTCCTTTGCCACTTCATAATAATATATTGTAATGAAATGCACAGAGCACTAGAAAAGCGATGCGTTTACCACCTCTAGCAAAATCAAACTGACTCAGTCCACGTGCATTTTTGCTTATATTGACTGAGCTGTGAGTGAGTGAGTGAGAAACGTGTATAGTGCTATGACATCATCGTTGCTAGGATACCATCAGATAAGCCAGATGTTGTTTGCAAGAATACCAACTGCCAGTGGGTCCCCTCAGCCAATCAGATTCAAGCTGACGATTTCCACAGTGATTTTCAAATTTTCAAAATAAGAGAGCTTAGTATTCACTTTGCATGTATGAAATCCAATACATAGATAAATCTGTGGAGCTCCTAACACAGATGAGGCTTTTATATAAGCCTGATTTTGGGGTCATTTCCAATGACATAGACAATTGTCATTAGGACTGCTCAAAACACATTGAGATGAATCAGTAAATAGGGTTTTTTAACCACTTGCTGACCTTGGCTTTTTCTGAAATGTGTTGTTTACAAGTTTAAATCAGTATTTTTTTCAAGAAAATTACTTAGATCTCCCAAATATATTTTAACAGAGACCCTAGAGATTAACCACTTAAGGACCGCCGCACGGCTATATACCTCCTTAGTTTGAAGAGGGATATCTCGGTAACGGCAGCAGCAGCTGCCACAACCGAGATATCCATCTCTTCAGGCAGCGGTCCTGTAAACGATAATGGTGGTCTCTGCAGCGGATTCGCTGTGAGATCACCGTTATCTGCGACGGGAGAGGGGCCCCCCTCCCACCACTCTCCCGCAGCTGCAGAGCTGCTTTACATTGACTGAGCTATGACATCTTCGTTGCTAGGATACCATCAGAACAGCCAGAGTTCCGCTTCCAACTGCCAGTGCCTCCCCTCAGCCAATCAGATTCAAACTGACAATTTCCACAGTGATTTTCAAAATAAGAGAGCTTAGTATTCACTCTGAAATCCAATACATAGATAAATCTGTGGAGCTCCTAATGAGGCTTTTATATAAGCCTGATTTTGGGGTAATTTCCAATGACATAGACAGTTGTCATTAGGGCTGCTCAAAACACATTGAGATGAATCAATCAGTAGATAGTTTTTTTTTTAATCCACCTGCTGACCTTGGCTTTTTCTGACATTTGTTGTTTACAAGTTTAAATCAGTATTTTTTTCAAGAAAATTACTTAGATCTCCCAAACACTATATATACTATATATACGCCAGGGTTGGGTCCTGGATGGACGCTATGTTGAGCCAATTTTTGGAGTCTGGTCTCTTTAAAGCAGTGGTGTAGGATTCAGGAGAGCCTCCCCTTCTGACCCCTGGCTTTCAGGCACACAGGGGGTTAAAGCGGTTGTTCCCCCCAAAAAATTGTTACCCTTAGATTGATGCTCGTTGTGTCTAGGGGAATCGGCTAGTTGTTTTAAAATCGAAGCTGTACTTACCGTTGTAGAGAGCGATCTTCTCCGCCACTTCCGGGTATGGTCTTCGGGTCTGGGCGTTCCTTCTTGATTGACAGCCTTTCGACAGGCTTCCGACGGTCGCATCTATTGCGTCACGATTTTCCGAAAGTAGCCGAACGTCGGTGCGCAGGCGCCGTATAGAGCCGCGCCGACGTTCGGCTTCTTTTGGCTACTCGTGACGCCATGGATGCGACCGTCGGAAGACTGTCAATCAAGAAGGAACGCCCAGCCCCGAAGACCATACCCGGAAGCGGCGGAGAAGATCGCTCTCTACAACGGTAAGTAAAGCTTCGATTTTAAAACAACTAGCCGATTCCCCTAGACACAACGAGCATCAATCTAAGGGTAACAATTTTTTGGAGGGGGAACTACCGCTTTAAGAACTCCCAGGAAATCAGCTTAAAGGACAGGAAGTGCTGATAGAGGGTGTGAAGGAGTTTGGGAGTAAACCTGTCTGCAGAAGCTGTGCATTGCTGGGAAGGACTGGAAGTTCTATAAGGCGGAGTGATATCAACTGCACTCCGCCTCTTATCCCTGCTAGTATTATCCAGAGCGGTTACTACCCCAAAACTGCACCCTTTTTAGCTATAGTGGCCAGGGGTGTACACCTGTTGTAGCTGCTGTAGGAATTATATGCCCTATCACGCTTGGCAGGTATAGCAAGCCAAGCGTGACCTATTCAAGTGTATGAGGCAACTCTGCAAGCGCCCTGCAATCTTGTACAGTTCAGCGACCAAGGGATTAAAGTGGGGGGTTAGGAGGTGTTGCATCGCCTCCTCACCACCTGCTTTAACATGTTGGACCCCACACAAGTATGTAGTTGCCGGGGCACTTGCAGAGTAGCCTTATTTACTTGAATAGGTTGCGTTTGGCGGGCGGTAGTGCCCACTGAAAGTGATAGGGGGCCATATTCTGAGAGAAGTTACGATGGAGTATCTCAGGATACTCCATCGTATCTCCCTTTTTTGGCCCGTGTATCTATGCGACTGATTCTTAGAATCATTTTCGCATAGATACACTTAAGATCCGCCATGTGTAAGTCACTTACACTGTCGGATCTTAAATGTAAGTACGCCGCCCGCCGCTAGATGGCATGTACATGAAGGACTCATTTGCTTATGCAAATGAGCCTGCTACGCCGATTCCCGAACGATTTCTCGTCGCTAACGTCGTTTGCGTAAGCGGAAACTTACTCCTGCTATATGAGGAGTAAGTTTCCGCAAGTCCCACGTAGGCCATGTTACGGATGGCGTCGGGTCCGCGTCGTGTTTTTCCGTCGGCTACGTCGTTTCCGTAAGTCGTTCTTGAATATGACGTCATTGACATTTTACGCCGAGAACTGGAGAATGCGCACTGGGCTTTTTTAAGCCTGGCGCATGCGCAGTTACTTAGAATCGGGGGCGCGCTTAATTTGAATAGAAGCCGCCCCCTTGGAGATACGCGTGGCTACGCCGGGGCATTTACACTCCGCCGCCCCAAACTACGGAGCAAGTGTTTGGGGAATACAGCACTTGCTCCTGTAGGTTGGGGCGGCGGAGTGTAAATGCCTTACGCGCAGCCCGCGGACATTTAGCCAGAATATGGGCCAGGGAGTATAATTCCTGCTGCAGCATGTGTATACCCTAGGCTTTTGCAGCTGAAGGGGGTACAGCTTGAGGGCAGTAAAACTGCGGCTCAACTGCAGGATTTTACTGCCCTCCGACCGTACGTGTGAATGAGCCCTAAAAGGCTCCGCCACCAAATCCAACTAAGGGCTCATTCACAAGTGTAGCAGAAACTGTTGCTCCACTGAAAAGCAATCCAGGTATGTTTTACAGCTGGTGAGGTGGTGGTTACGATGCGGTGGTACAACAATTCTAGGCTTAAATCAGGTGGTGAGTGGACGATATTGCACCCTGTGATCTCTGACTTCTCCCATGTTGTTGGGTAGATCTCCTGGTCTCTAAGGTTGTCTACTCCTGCCGTCTAGATAGTCCAATAGATTAATAAAGTGTAGCGTTCCAAATTCCACAATAACTGATAGCAGAGTTTTACACCCAGCTGCCCATAGAGCTGACAGGGGTCTTCTCCTGTGCACCTTCAGTTTCTGCCCGGTGGACAGATGTCAAAACACTGCCGACTTCACACCGTGTGAAAGGGGCCCAAAACATACATCATTGAGTTTTCCATAAAAAAAAAAAGTTTATTACAATAAACATTTAGAAATGGTCATGGTTTCATAGGCAAATTGATCGCTCATCAGGTCTCCATATATCACTCTCTATATGACTAATACAGATTGAGTGTACTTCCTCGAACGCCTGGGAATGCGTCAACAGCTGCCAAAACCTGAATTTGAACCAGGGCCCTTTAGATCTTCAATCTAACGCTCTCCCAACTGAGCTATTTTGGCAAGTTAAGGGGCATATATTTTATTAATTAGACATTTAGCTGGATTCAAGTAGGGCGCTGCATCTTTAAGGCGGCGTAGCGTATCGTATTTACGCTACGCTGCCTTAAGTCAGCCTTTAAGGCGGCGGCGTAGCGTAAATGGGGCCGGCGTAAGCGCGCCTAATTCAAATGAGGATGAGGGGGCGTGTTTTATGTTAATGGGGGGCGACCAGACGTGATTAACGTTTTTTACGAACAGCGAATGCGCCATCCGTGTACATATCCCAGTGTGCATTGCTCCAAAGTACGCCGCATGGACGTATTGGTTTCGACGTGAACGTAAATTACGTCCAGCCCCATTCACGGACGACTTACGCAAACAACGTAAAATTTTCAAATTTCGATGCGGGAACTACGGCCATACTTAACATTGGGTACGCCACCTAGGGGGCAGCTTTAACTTTACGCAGCGTATCTCTTACGGAAAAGGCGTATCTTTACTGCGACGGGCGCACGTAAGTTCGTGAATCGGCGTATCTAGGCATTTACATATTCTACGCCGAACTCAACGGAAGCGCCACCTAGCGGCCAGCCTAAATATTGCACCCTAAGATACGACGGCGCAGGCTGTCGTATCTTAGCTAGGTTTAAGTGTATCTCAGTTTGAGAATACACTTAAACTTACGACGGCGCAGATTCAGAGTTACGTCGGCGTATCTCTTTCTGAATCTAGCTAATTGAGTTTGCTTAGAGGTGGGATATTGTGGATTTTTGAGCGCTGTACTTTATTCATTTGTTTCATGAACTTGGCAATACATTTCTGGGTGCTTTCCTCTGCCGAAGGAGCTGCAGGTGCTGCATACAAGAAGGAAGAAAACAATTATTTGATCCCCTGCTGATTTTGTATGTTTGCCCACTGACAAAAAAATGATCAGTCTATAATTGTAATAGTTTATTTTATCCGTGAGAGACAGAATAACAACAAAAATATCCAGAAAAACGCATTTCAAAAAAGTTATGAATTCATTTTAATTTTAATGAGTGAAATAAGTATTTAATCCCCTATCACTAAGCAATAATTCTGGCTCCCAGGTGTCTTCTATACAGGTAACGAGCTGAGATTAGGAGCACTCTTTTAAAGGGAGTGCTCCTAATCTCAGCTTGTTACCTGTATAAAAGACACCTGTCCACAGATTCCAATCTCTTCACCATGGCCAAAGTGCTGTCCAAGGATGTCAGGGACAAGACTGTAGACCTACACAAGGCTGAAATGGGCTACAAGACCATGGCCAAGCAGCTTGGTGAGAGGGTGACAACAGTTGGTGCAATTATTTGCAAATGAATCAAAATAACTGTCAATCTCCCTCGATTTGGGGCTCCATGCAAGATCTCACCTTGTAGAGTTTCAATGATCATGAGAACGGTGAGGAATCAGCCCAGAACTACACAAAAAAATCTTGTCAATGATCTCAAGGAAGCTGGGACCATAGGGCCAGATTCAGGTACAATTGCGCCCGTGTAACGTAAGCTGTTTACGTTACACTGCCGCAAGTTTTCAGTTTTAGTGCCCGATCCACAAAGCACTTACCTGGAAACTTGCGGCGGTGTATAGTAAACACGTCCGGCGCAAGGCGGTCCAAATCGAATGGGGCAGGTACCATTTAAATTAGGCGCGCTCCCGCGCCGGACGTACTGTGCATGCTCCGTTCTCGAATGTCCCGACGTGCTTTGCGCGAAATTACGACGCGCCGACGTGTTGAGAATCGCGACGTGCATAACGTACTTACGCCGGGAAAACAAAAAAATTCAAAAGCGACGCGGGAAAGACGGGCATACTTTAACATGGTGGAGTAATTTTACACCATGTTAATAGCAGCCCTATCTTTGCGACGGGAATCTAAGACTTGCGCCGACGTAATGACAGGAAAAACCTTTGTGGATCGCCGTAACTGCTAATTTGCATACCCAACGCTGGTTTACGACGCAAACTCCCCCCAGCGGCGGCCACGGTACTGCATCCTAAGATCCGACAGTGTAAAACAATTACACCTGTCGAATCTTAGGGATATCTATGCGTAACTGATTCTATGAATCAGTCGCATAGATACTCTGAGAGATACTCCGTCGTATCTCCTTTGTGAATCTGGCCCATAGTCACCAAGAAAACAATTGGTAACACACTATATCGTGAAGGACTGAAATCCTGCAGAGCATGCTCAAGTAAGCACATGTACAGGCCCATATGATGTTTGCTAATGAACATCTGAATGGTTCAGAGAAGAACTGGGTGAAAGTGTTGTGGTCAGATGAGACCAAAATCTATCTTTGTCATAAACTCAACTCGCCGTGTATGTAGGAGGAGGAATGCTACCTATGAGTCCAAGAACACCATCCCCACCGGCAAACATGGAGGTGGAAGCATTATGCTTTGGGGGTGTTTTTCTGCCAATTGGACAGGACAGCTTCACCGCATCAAAGGGACGATGGACAGGGCCAGGTACCATCAAATCCTGGCTGAGAAACTCCTCTCAGCCATGGCATTAAAAATGGGTCATGGATGGGTATTCTAGCATGACAATGACCCAAAGCACACGGCCAGGGCAACAAAGGTGTGGCTCAAGAAGAAGCACATTAAGGTCCGAAGTATTTTCCCCAACACAAGGAGGCATTGGTGTTTATATAAGTGTGGCTCACTTGTATGACAGGCTGCATGGTGCATCTTGAGCAGGAAAGCACCCAGAAATGTACATTAGGTGCATAAAATGCCTATAAAAAGCTGTGTAAATGAACCCTAAAATGTACATATGTATAGTATGTATAGTTTTCTTTTTTCAATTTAAGAGGGGTCAGAACCTCAGTCTGGTTTTACTTCTATCCAAAGCTCTGTTAAAGAAGTTACTTCACACCGGAGACTACATTATACCACGGCTGCTGATTTGCATTGCGAACGAGAGTGATGCTGATACATCATGAATGATGCATCGCACTGTTTACATTTTTCTTTTTTTAACTTTATTCAAATGTCACAAAGTGACATTTCATAGATCTTTATTCAAAAAATAAAAGTAAAAAAGTATTGCATGCCCTACTTTTTTGAGCATGTGGGAACTTAACTCGGGACAAATCGTTCTGTCTATGCCTTAGGACTGCATTGGTCAAGGATTCTTAGTGCAACTCGATGCATGTAGTGTGAACAGTTAATGCCCCTCGTGTCCAAAAAGCGTCCCTCTGGCCATCTGTGTGCGGCCCGCAGGCTATTGGGCACCATAAAGAAAGCAAAGTGGCAGCAGGCATCCAGGTCCTGGAATGCGCTGTGTACTGTACTCCAGGACCCAAGACTGAATGAGAGAGAGACTATGCTGAGTTATCTCTGCCCACAGTACAAGCAAAATCCCAACCTGGGGAGAGAGAGAGAGCGGTGCGGAAGCGTGTGATGGGGGGGGGGGGGTTAAGTTTCACTGCCAATCCACAAACCAGGGGGAGGGGGGGGGGCATTTACTGCCAATCCACAATGCAGACGTGGGGGTTAAATTACTGCCACTAACCACCAGTGCAGGGAAGGTTACATTGCATTGCCACTAACAATGTGGGTGGGGGGTTAATTGTATTGACACCTTGGGCATATTAATGCACTAATTCACACCAATGCTGGGGGTGATGAGGTACAAAAATGCGCTGCTATTGTGTGGCCCTCTGAAGGTGTCGAGGGCAGCACTTGAGGCCCCCTGTAATTTTCTGGTTGCCCAGTACTGTTCTGTGCCCTTAAATAATTTTGCAGTGTCAATGTGTTCCCCAGACAGGAAGTGAGGATAAATATGTAAGAGGGGCATGGACGGGCAGACATATCTGATCAGAATAGCGTTTCATCCTCTGTATTGTGACCATCAACACCAGGATAGAAAAGTTAAGGGAAGTCCATCTCTGGGCGGCAGGTGGCGCCAGAGGGGTCCAGGCATAGCCGCTTCTTCCCAGCAATCAATTGGTGGAGTTTTCCCTCTCGGGGCATGCTGGGAGGGGTATTTCTGTGGCGGAGCCTGTGGTTCGGGGTTCTTCGCGGTTTACTGGTTCCAGGTGCGGCACCCACCTTTAGGGTGTGCGCACATCACGGGCCCCATCACTATGGCCTACCAGGCCGGGGTCGCGTGCTACGCGGAGTTCCTGACTCTGGGCTTTAATAGCCCGGAGCAACGTATGCTGTAAAGGGGCCCCAGTGACTTACTGGGTCCCCACTTCTATTTAGAAGATCCCAAGCTGGGTGCTATTCGGCGGGGGATCGGTCTGAGGAGAACCCGGAGGCAGGTGATCCAACAGGACTGTAACGAACCATCGGGGATCTGGGTGACCGGACACTGACAGGTTGTCTTTAAACTGTCAGTCGGTGACCCCAAGAGATATACTGGGAGGATTCGCTCAGTTGTTCACAATTTCAGCACTAGGCCTGTGGCAGAGGTCTCATCCAACATCTTAATTTAATCAGAGCCAAGTCGGTGGCAGAGACTTGTTTCCAGGGCTTTTTTTCTGGGGGAACTTGGGGGAACTCAGTTCCACCACCTCTGGCTCAGACCCTTCGGTGCCTGCTCACCACAATCACTTGTAAACACAGAAGTCTGGTTTCTGTGTTTACAAGTGACAGCTCTGCACTCTGTGTGCAACCCCCTGAACTCTGCACTCTTTATGTAAGGAAATTCTGGTATTGAATGCCCCTTTAAGACCCGTCTACTGTTTTTGAAATCTGAACGGGGTCGTGGTTGAGTTCCTGCACCTATTTTCTGAGAAAAAAAAGCTCTGCTTGTTTCTCCCAGATGCTGTAAGTGGCTCTCTGGCTGCCAGGCCCGTGAGAGAGGTCTGTCCAGGGGCACTTCTACCCACTTTTTCCGCCAGCAAAGATTTGAGAGCAGGTTCTCAATTTTTCCGAAGGAAAAAATTCCTATCGGAAAATCTGTTCGTCTGTATGGAATTCCGACGGGAAAAAAACATGCATGCTCGGAAACAATTTGACGCACGCTCGGAAGCATTGAACTTCTTGCCTCATCGTAATGTTGTACGTCACTGCGTTCTTAACGCTCGAAAGTTGAGAGAACTTTTGTATGATTGTGTGTATGCAAGCCAAGCTTGAGCGGAATTCCGTCGGAAAAACCATCCAACTTTTTTTCAGCTGAAATTCCGCTCATGTGTACAGGGCATAGGAGAAGAGGAAGTGTTGGCTTTATCACTACTGTAGCGGTACTCCCGCAGGAGCTGCTGATTCGTTTTGGGTCTACTCTCTGACCTATCGGCCCCTTTAAGTGGCACAAACCCTCCCTTGACACAACAGGCAAATGCAAATGTATTGTGAATCCCACGTTTTGCTAGGACCACAATAACACCTGAAAAATACACAATGACATGCAATAATGTTGTTAGTCCTCAGGAGCAAACACACCTCAAACAATCAATATAGTAAACCAAGGGTAACTTTACTTGGCATGTGAAAAAAAAAGAAAGATAAAAGAACAAACAGCAGTTTACAAATATATATATATATATATATATATATATATATATATATATATATATATCTGACTCTGCAAGGGCCCTTGCAAGAGTCAATAAGAGCAAAACTAAAGTGTTAATGTTATCAAATCTGCATGTAGCTATAAGTAGTCTATGCTCGCGAGCTCCCCCTAGTGGGCAATTACAGTTGCTGGTAATCTCAATTAGGCCTGGTCCAGATAACTCCAGATAGCTCCTCAATGGTGAAGTCTATTGTAGATACTTTGGATTACAAATATGTTAAAGTGCACCAAAGGGTTCTCTAATCAATGAAATAATTTAGAACAATATAGAACAGTAACTTCAATTGTGCAAGGTATCTGTGCACTCCTTCCTGGGAATATACTTCCAGCAGCAGTCACTTGATAATTAAATTAGGCTTGAGGCCTATACACACGTAACTGTATTGAACTGAACTAGTGCTGTGACACACTTATCGTTTCCCCCGGTATAATTGTCTATTAATCTTACAATATCAGCCCCCAAAGCAGTGTGGAACCTAGGCCTATTTGTAACTCAGTTCAGCTTAATGAAGTTTTCTCCAAGGAACTACAAGTTCCAACAACACTGTGGTAGTTAGGCCCCATACACACGATAGAATCCATCCGCTGAAAAATCCCAGCAAATGGGTTTCAGCGGATAGATCCTATGGTGTGTACACTCCAGCGGATCTGTTTCCGCGGATATTTCTCCCCTGGGATGGATTCCAGCAGATCGAATATTTGCTGACATGCCAAGCAAATCCATCTGCTGGAATCCATCCCAACGGATGGATCCGCTGGTCTGTATAGACTCACCGGATCCATCCGTCCGAAGGGATCCCCCGCATGCGTCGTAATGATTCGACGCATGCGTGGAATTCCTTATATGACAGCGTCGCGCACGTCGCCGCGTCATAATAGCGGCGACGGCGCGACACGTCATCGCCAGAGGATTTCGGCGCGGATTTCAATGCGATGGTGAGTACACTCCATCGCAGAGAAATCCGCTGAAATCCTCGAGAGGATTTATCCGCGGAAACGGTCCGCTGGACCGTATTCGCGGATAAATCCTCTCGTGTGTATGGGGCCTAAGTCTAAGTGTAAGAGTGTATCAAGCAACTGTGGGCGGCTGCCCTGCTCACCACACTGGACCTGGAAAAACTGAAAACCGCTGCTCCGGCTGTCACTGGAACCTGCTTTCAGTCAGCACAAGCACGCCACTTAGCTTCACAGGATGGCTGGAATGGGCAGATGTCTCTGGATCCTGTCCCTCTGTCTCTTCAGCTCAGGGATGTGACACGGGATCGCTGGATGTTCTTCCCCACAGTCTTGTAGGCCCCGCTCTCTGGATCACCTCCTCACAGCTCCCTGTAGGCAGGCCACACGTCCAGAAGAGACCCAAAAAAGCCACCACTAGACATGTGCAGGATGAAAAAATGTGTTTTGTTTCGATTCGTTATTTAATTAAATTTGTTTAGTTAAGTTTGTTGCATTCATTACATTTGTTTTTGGGATTCATTTCGTATTCGAAAAAATTCTACCGCATTCGAAAAAAGCTCTACCGCATTCGAAATAATTCTAACGCATTCGAAAACAAATCTACTGAATTCGAAAAAAACGATCAAATTCGAAATAATGCTACCACATTTAGGTGTCTGTTTATGAAGCAGTGAAATCTATTCACTGCTTCGTTCTCCGGCATTCACGGAGGAGATTTTTCTCCTCTGTGTGCCTGTTTATGAAGCGGAGTAGATTGCTTCACCCTTGAAGGAGTGAAGTGATCTACCAATGCTTCAAACAGTGGAGAACGGCCCCTGATACTGGAATCTTGTGAGACTTTACGAGATTACAGTACTGGAAATTCACAGAAATACAGAGATGTCAGTTTATTGAGCAGTGATAAATGATCACTGCTCAGTACCAGGGCCGCTGATAGGGCAGTACAGGCAGCCCTGTTGTACTGGGCCCGGACCCCAGCAGCTCGACAGGGGGGCCCGGGCAACTTTACAGTTAATTTCTGTCTATTAAAAAAATACAGCTTTCTAAACTTCACCTCCTTCCCCCGCTACTACTTGCTAAGGGAAGGGGCTGTAATTACATATTGCTGGGCCCCATCAGGTCATCAGAGGGGCCCAGGATGTGAGCGCAGTGGTGGGACAATTTCTTGTTTTTCGGGCGGATGTACATAAAACTGTACCGCACATTACTCTGCTTTTTAATTAGTCCCGGCCACTGCTGCTCACTGCCTTCCCTGGTGGAGTGATACAATGCTGCGCTCCGCCTCCCGTCCTCAACTCCTCATGTGCAGAGTGCAGTGCAGACTGCCGAGACTGAGATGAGGCAACAGGCGGCTCTGTGGCTGACAAGGGAGCAAGAACCTGGGCACCATGGCTGCAGAGCACACAGTGAGTGGATGGCTTACACACAGCATGGCAAGTTACATTATGTTTATTTAGAATGATAGGAAAAGGGGGTAGGCAGCCTTTGCCCCCCTTTTCCTCATGGGAAAGCGATGGATCCTTATGGGTCCATTTTTTCCCTGAGGGAGCAGTTTTCCCTCAGGTGAATTGGCGGGCTCTTTTGCCCTGCAGTTGACCTCTTACTGCAGGGGAATTTTGGCGGGCTCATTGCCCTACAGATGACCTCTGTAGCCTGGGGTAGAAAGCCCAGGAAAACCCGGTTTGAACTGGTCAGAACCATCCTGGTTCTGGGCTATATAAACGGGGTTCCGTTCAGCTCAGGCTCATTCGCCTCAGAAGACTTAGGAGCTGTGGTGTTCTTTCCCCACCCCCCCTCCCCTTTTTCACATATATAACTTTTTCGCAGTGTTTGTTATGTGGTAGGGTCACCTTTTTTTTATCAAAGGGGGACTAGCTTTTATTTATATTACATGAGTATGTATTATAATAATAAATATGTTTATCAGCTGGTGCTATGGTCTTTGTGTAAGCTGGGTAATTTTTATTGGCAGCCTGGGCCGTAGTGGCTAGGTTAGCTTTAAGGCTTATTTTAAGGTTATTATTTATGTAAATATTTAAATTATTTATTTATTTAACTATTTCCCCTTTGAAACCAATAATAAACACTTGTGGCCTTTTATCATCCAACAAGTTGTCTGTTGTTTTCTTATTTATTTAAAGTATTAAGGGTATGTTCCATCTGCTTTCCCATTATGATACTTACACAGGCAGCATAGTCAGCATGTGCTCGGTAATGGATCTGTCACAGTGTGTCATATTGCTGTTGGGTGCCTACTTTTGTTATGGCTGTACTGGGTTAAAGTTTGTAACGCACAGTACAGCCAAAGTCAGAACCCAAAAGCCATTTGACACTGACAGATCCATGAGGAACACATGCTGTCTGTGCTGCCTGTGTGATTTTCATAATGCTGGTGAAGATGCAGTGAGATGTTGCTTGTGCCTAGGTTCACACTGCTGCGAATTCAATATCGCGGTAAAATGCGTGATTTTACCGCGATTTCGCGGCCACGATTTTGCCGTGATTTCGGCCGCAATTTAATGTAAATCACGGACCGAAATCGCAAAAAGTAGTACAGGAACTACTTTTTGAAATCGCAGATGCAGCGTCGCACTGATTAGGACAGTGCCATTGCCGACAATTGCCGCCGATTTGAGATGCGATTTGACATGTCAAATCGCATCTCAAATCGTTCCAAATCGTACCCAGTGTGAACCAGGGCTTACACTTGCATTTGGGGGGGCAGTAAACATGTGCCCCCCAACCACTCCCCTTTAACCACTTCCTGTCCAGTGACGTACTGGTACATTGCTGGATTGTAAGGGTGATATCTTGATCATCGCTACAACGATTATCAAGATATAATTTTTTAGCCCCAGCGATTCTGCACAAAGTAAAAAGTAATCTTAGTGGTTAAAAAGCCCCTGGGTTACTTTTACAGTCAGTGGAAGGGGGTTCCACAACCATCACGCCACCACCTTTGCTGGGCTCTCCAATGCAATCAGGTCCTGTGAGCAGCAGCATCCAGTTCCTGGGACACAGTGAGTAGAACTGTGTGCTGTCAGAAACCAAGAGCAATTACCGGCTTGAACAAGCAACTGATCAAACCGATCTGGGTTTGATCAGATGCTTTGGAGGCCAGAGGATAGATATGGGGTCTGAGATCTCTCCATAAAGGGGACCTGTCACTGCCCCATGCTATAACTAGGGATGTTGTTCATTACTTCTTAAAAGAGATACAAAAAAATGAAAGACACAGTGAAATTTTTTTTTGTTAATAAAATAAAATTGAAAAAAAATAATTAAGCCGTCTCTGCCCCCCTGTACTGATAAGCCATAATGATTGTGTGTGCATATGTAAATGGTGAGAAATCTGCAGAGGTGGGGGGAGGGGCCTGGGGTGGGGTTGAGGGCGGAATTAAAGGGGGCCCCGTCAGGTAGTCTGTATGGGGCCCCATGATTTCTAACAGCAGCCCTGCTCAGTACACTGACAGACGGCGTGGTTAATGTAACTAAAATAACGAGTCCCTCTGCATAATATATATATGTATACACACACACACACATTGGGGTAGATCCACAAAGAAATTTCAAAATTCCCGCGTCGTATCTTTGTTTTGAATCCTCAAAACAAGATACGACGGCATCTCGTCTAGATCCGTCAGGCGTACGTCTTCGTACGCCGTTGGATCTAAGATGCAATTTTTCGGCGTCCGCTAGGTGGCGTTCCCGTTGTAATCCGCGTTGAGTATGCAAATTAGCTATTTCCGACAATCCACAAACGTACGACCGGCCGTCGCATTTTTTTACGTTGTTTCTGTTCGGCTTTTTCCGGCGTATAGTTAAAGCTGCTATATGGTGGCGTACTCAGTGTTAAGTATGGCCGTCGTTCCCGCGTATAATTTTGAAAATTTTACGTCCTTTGCGTTAGTCGTCCGTGAATGGGGCTGGACAACGTCATTTGGAGCAATGCACCCTGGGAGTTTTTACGGATGCGCATGCGCAGTTCGTTCAGGGGGGAAACAATGTAATTTAAATGAAAGACGCCCCCCTACCTGCCCAATTTGAATTCCGCCGCGAGAGATACACTACGCCGCCGTAACTTACGGCGCAAATTTGTTGAGGATTCAAAGAAAAGCAAAGTAAGTTACAGCGGCGTAGCGTATCTTACATACGCTGTGCCCTACGCCGATGTATGTGGATCTGCCCCATTGTATATACATGTGTATATAGACACACATTATATACATTATATATACATGTACACATTATATATATGTATGTATATATATGTATACACATAAATATTACAGGGGGACATGGTTACAGTGTTGAAATTCAAATTCATTCTATACGAAATTCGAATTTGGGAAAATGGTTATATATATAAATATAAAACCATTTTCCGAAAATCGAATTTCGTATAGAATGATAGTTCATTTCATATAGAATGATATTCGTATAGAATGATTTTGAATTCGACTAGAAAAGATTAGAATAGAATAGAAAATAGAAAATAATAGAATAGAATTGGACAACAATAGAACAGAATAGAATAAAATATAATATGTTTTTCTAGTTTATTATTTTCTATTCTAATCTTTTGTATTCAAATAAAAATTCATTGTATACGAAATTCGAATTTTGGAAGATGGTATACACACACACACATTTTCTGTTCTGTTTTATTGTTTTTTTTATGCTATTCTTTTCTATTCTATTCTAATATTTTCTATACAAATTCGATTTCATTCTATACAAAATTCAAATTTCAGAAGGTGTTTTATATATATATACAGGGCTCAAAATTTCAAGCCCAGAGTTACTAGCCAGGCCTCAAGAGTTACTCGCCACCAGTTGCCCCACCTAATTCATACACTGCTCCATGCCTAATTGCGCCCCTAAACACGCCCTTGTAGATTATCTCATGGAATGACACTGTTAAATGTTTTATGCAGAATCAAGTTACACAATTAAATATTACCAAAAACAACTTTAGCAAAATGGGACAGGGCACTGGGGACAGACCAGAGGGACAGGGCACTGGGGGCAGACCAGAGGGACAGGGCACTAGAACTGGGTCTCTTCCCCATTCTCTTGCTGTCTCCTCTGCAACTCCCATCCATCCTCTCTCTCTCTCTCCTATTCATCTCATCATCAGGAGCCTGTGTGTGGCTCCACTCTTGCATGTCCCCACTTTCCCCTTTTATTCAGGCTGGCAGTGAGGAGAGGAGCTGCAGCACAGCGGGAGGGAGTACAATCCAGCGCCGAGATCCACACAACTGCACAGCCGTTGACACCATAGCACAGCACACACTGACACAATAGCACAGCACACATTGACACCGCACAGCACACATTGAGACCCGTCTGCTCACAGTGCTCAGGCTGAACTGCTGGACACCTACATAGAGCACAAGGAGAAGTAAACTGCACAAACTGGAAGGCTGCCACTCTCATGTCAGGGCAACTTTCAGTAAGCGCTGCACTGCCTACCTTGGACACCCGGAGTGGTAATTTTCGCAATCCTCCACCTGACTCATTACTTCCTGCTCCCTGCTCTCTGCTCTCCAGCTACATTGGTCGGGGCCCGGGGGAGGGGGCCAGGCTCAGAGAGGTCATACTGTTAGGTCCCATGGCTTAATGAGAATTGTAAGGAGAGCACCTGTGTACTGCTCTGCCTGTGCGCGGCTCACCAGACTACTTTTCTCTTCCACAAGTTGTCATCAGCCTTCAGGGTTGAATGATCACTTAACCAGGAAGATTGAGACCAATTTTTGGACCAACCTCTTGAAGGGTCGGTACCACGGTACCCCTTGTTCATGATTAAATTGCGCAGTGCTGGCATCAGTGAGAATTTTTCGTTTTTTTTTCGTACGAAAACCGTACTAATGAAACGAAACTCAGACGTTGAGTTCACATCCGACAAAAACTTTATAGTTTTGGTTTGACGAAACCGCAAAATCGGCTGTCGAAAACACTGTATTAACAATGCGAAAATCGTCAGCTCGTCGTACAAATTTTTCCATCCGATTATCGGATCGTGTGTACGTAAAAAAACAAGGGGTGTAAGCCACAGTGGCCATGTCAAGGCACCTTAGTTTACTGTGGTCCTAACTCTATTGTTTTGAGAGTCTCTTAAAGCGGGGGTTCACCAGATTTTTTTTTTTTAACATTAGATTGAGGCTAATTTTACTAAGCAGAATCGGGTGTTTTTTTAAAAATCAATGCAGTACTTACCGTTTTAGAGAGAGATCTTCTCCGTGGCTTCCGGGTATGATCTTCGGGACTGGGCGTTCCTATTTGATTGACAGCCTTCCGACGGACGCATACAGCGTGTCACCAGTTGCCGAAAGAAGCCGAGCGTCGGTAAGGGGCTCTATACGGCGCCTGCGCACCGACGTTCGGCTACTTTCAGGAAAGCGTGACGCGCTGTATGTGACGGTCGGAAGAGCTGTCAATCAAATAGGAACGCCCAGTCCCGCAGCCCATACCCGGAACCAGGGCCGGACTGGGAATAAAAACCAGCCCTGGAAAAATGTCATACCAGCCCCATAGTTTTAAAAAATTTCGGACACTAGCGGGGGTTAAAAGTGCCCCACTGCCCCCCGAAAAGCACTGCAAAAAAGTTAGTAAAGCACCGCTAAAAATTGCATCGCTTTACCGCCGACGCCCCCAACGCCTCAATGTGAAAGCAGCCTAAGGTAGGGGGGGGGGTTACTGATATAAGGGGGAAACCTTTATATCAGTGTCCCTTTACATTATTGTATTAACTCCCCCTTACATCAATGACCCCCCCCCCCTTAGGCTGGCCTTGCGGCGCTGTCACTGACCTCCTTTTAGGTGCACCTTGCAGGGATCAGTCAGGCGGCTCCAGCTTGGTGGCTCTGGTTTTCCTATAGTCTCCTTTCCACAGTCCACTCACCTCTGACTTCTCCCATGACCCCCATCCCAGCGACACTCCCACTCTTGACTCCTCTCCAAACTCCTTAAGAGACTGCAGACTTCACATGATACAGGAGATGGTCAGAGACTGCAGACATGATACAGGAGATGGTCAGAGACTGCAGACATGATACAGGAGATGGTCAGAGACTGCAGACATAATACAGGAGATGGTCAGAGACTGCAGACATGATACAGGAGATGGTCAGAGACTGCAGACATGATACAAGAGACCAATGCAGAGAGAACAGGCAAAAATATATATATAAATGCAAATTTTTTTACCTGAAATTTTTATTTATTTATTATTATAATAAATACATTCACATTTTATTATTATTTACAGTATATTATTTTATTATAATACATAAGTTAACTCCATGAGAGAGGGGCTACAATGGCGAGAGAGACAGAGAGAGAGACAGAGAGAGAGAGAGAAAGGGGTTGCAATGGTGAGAGAGAGAGAAAGGGGATGCAGTGGTGAGACAGAGAGAAAGGGGATGCAGTGGTGAGACAGAGAAAGGGGCTGCAATAGTATGAGAGAGAGAGAGAGGGGCTGCAATAGAGAGAGAGAGAAGGGCTGCAATAGAGAGAACAAGAGGGGCTGCAATAGAGAGAACGAGAGGGGCTGCAATAGAGAGAACGAGAGGGGCTGCAATAGAGAGAACGAGAGGGGCTGCAATAGAGAGAACGAGAGGGGCTGCAATAGAGAGAGAGGGGGGGCTGCAATAGAGAGAGAGAGGGGCTGCAATAGAGAGAGAGAGAGAGAGGGGCTGCAATAGTGAGAGAGAGAGAGGGGCTGCAATCGTGAGAGAGAGAGGGGCTGCAATAGTGAGAGGAGCAGCAATAGAAAGAGAGAGGGGCTGCAATAGTTGGAGGGAGAGAGGAGCTGCAATAGAGAGAGAGAGAGAAAGAGAAAGAGGCTGCAATGGTGGGAGAGAGAGGGGCTGCAATGGTGGGAGATAGGAGCTGCAATAGAGAGAGAGAGAGAGAGAGAGAGAGGCTGCAATGGTGGGAGATAGGAGCTGCAATAGAGAGAGAGAGAGAGGGGCTGCAATGGTGTGAGAGAGAAAGGGGTTGCAATGATGAGAGATAGAGGGGCTGCAGTGGTGAGAGAGGGGCTGCAGTGGTGAGACAGAGAAAGGGGCTGCAATAGAGAGAGAGAGAGAGACTGCAATAGTGAGAGACAGGAGCTGCAGTAGAGAGAGAGGGGGCTGCAATAGAGAGAGAAAGAGAAAGAGGCTGCAATGGTGGGAGAGAGAGAGGGGCTGCAATGGTGGGAGATAGGAGCTGCAATAGAGAGAGAGAGAGAGAGAGAGAGAGAGAGAGAGAGAGGCTGCAATGGTGGGAGATAGGAGCTGCAATAGAGAGAGAGAGAGAGGGGCTGCAATGGTGTGAGAGAGAAAGGGGTTGCAATGATGAGAGATAGAGGGGCTGCAGTGGTGAGAGAGGGGCTGCAGTGGTGAGACAGAGAAAGGGGCTGCAATAGAGAGAGAGAGAGAGACTGCAATAGTGAGAGACAGGAGCTGCAGTAGAGAGAGAGGGGGCTGCAATAGAGAGAGAGGGGGGCTGCAATGGTGAGAGAGATAGAAGTGCTGCTATAGTGTGTGAGAGAGAGGGGGCTTTAATGGTGGGAGAGAGGGGGGGCTGCATTGGTGGGCGAGAGAGAGGGGGGCTGCAATGGTGGGAGAGAGAGGGGCTGCAATGGTGGGAGAGAGGGGAGCTGAAATAGTAAGAGAGGGGGAGAGAGAGGGCTGCAATGGTGAGAGAAATGGGCTGCAATAGTGAGAGAGAGACAGGGGGGCTGCAATGGTAGGAGGGAGAGCGAGGGGGGCTGCAATGGAGGGAGAGAGAGGGGGGCTGCAATGGTGGGAGAGAGGGGGGCTGCAATGGTGGGAGAGAGAGAGGGGGCTGAAATGGTGGGAGAGAGAGAGGGGGCTGAAATGGTGGGGGAGAGAGAGAGGGGGCTGCAATGGTGGGAGGGAGAGAGGGGGGCTGCAATGGTGGGAGGGAGAGAGGGGGGCTGCAATGGTGGGAGGGAGAGAGGGGGCTACAATGATGAGAGGGGGCCTGCAATGGTGGGAGAGAGAGGGGGCTGCAATGGTGGGGGGAGAGAGAGAGGGGGCTGCAATTGTGGGGGGGAGAGAGAGGGGGGCTGCAATGGTGGGGGTAGAGAGAGAGGGGGGCTGCAATGGTGGAGGGAGAGAGAGAGGGGGGGCTGCAATGGTGGGGGAGAGAGAGGGGAGCTGCAATGGTGGGGGAGAGAGAGGGCTGCAATGGTGGGGGGAGAGAGGGCTGCAATGGTGGGAGAGTGAGAGGGGGCTGCAATGGTGGGAGAGTGAGGGGGCTGCAATGGTGGGAGGGAGAGAGGGGGCTGCAATGGTGGGAGGGAGAGAGGGGGCTGCAATGGTGGGAGGGAGAGAGGGGGCTGAAATGGTGGGAGGGAGAGAGAGAGGGGGCTGCAATGGTGGGAGGGAGAGAGAGAGAGGGGCTGCAATGGTGGTGGGAGAGAGCGAGAGGGGGGCTGCAATGGTGGTGGGAGAGAGAGAGAGGGGGGCTGCAATGGTCGGGGGAGAGAGAGCGGGAGCTGCAATGGTGGGGGGGAGAGAGAGCGGGAGCTGCAATGGTGGGGGGGAGAGAGAGCGGGAGCTGCAATGGTGGGAGAGAGAGAGGGGGCTGCAATGGTGGGAGGGAGAGAGGGGGGCTGCAATGGTGGGAGGGAGAGAGGGGGGCTGCAATGGTGGGAGGGAGAGAGGGGGGCTGCAATGGTGGGAGGGAGAGAGGGGGCTGCAATGATGAGAGGGGGCCTGCAATGGTGGGAGAGAGAGGGGGCTGCAATGTTGGGGGAGAGAGAGAGGGGGGCTGCAATGGTGGGAGAGAGAGAGAGAGAGAGAGAGGGGGCTGCAATGGTGGGAGGGAGAGAGGGGGGCTGCAATGGTGGGAGAGTGAGAGGGGCTGCAATGGTGGGAGAGTGAGAGGGGGGCTGCAATGGTGGGAGAGTGAGAGGGGGGCTGCAATTGTGGGAGGGAGAGAGGGGGGCTGCAATGGTGGGAGGGAGAGAGGGGGCTGCAATGATGAGAGGGGGCCTGCAATGGTGGGAGAGAGAGGGGGCTGCAATGGTGTGGGGGAGAGAGAGGGGGGGCTGCAATGGTGGGGGGAGAGAGAGAGGGGGGGCTGCAATGGTGGGGGGAGAGAGAGAGGGGGGGCTGCAATGGTGGGGAGGAGAGAGAGAGGGGGGGCTGCAATGGTGGGGGAGAGAGGGGGAGCTGCAATGGTGGGGGAGAGAGGGGGCTGCAATGGTGGGGGAGAGAGGGGGCTGCAATGGTGGGGGGGAGAGGGGGCTGCAATGGTGGGGGGAGAGAGAGAGGGGGGCTGCAATGGTGGGGGGAGAGAGAGAGGGGGGCTGAAATGGTGGGAGAGGGGGGCTGCAATGGTGGGGGAGAGGGGGGCTGCAATGGTGGGAGAGAGAGAGGGCTGCAATGGTGGGAGAGTGAGAGGGCTGCAATGGTGGGAGAGTGAGAGGGTGCTGCAATGGTGGGACGGAGAGAGGGGGGCTGCAATGGTGGGAGGGAGAGAGGGGGGCTGTAATGGTGAGAGGGGGCCTGCAATGGTGGGAGAGAGAGGGGGATGCAATGGTGGGGAGAGAGGGAGGGGCTGCTGCAATGGTCGGGGGAGAGAGGGGGCTGCAATGGTGAGGGGAGAGAGGGGGGCTGCAATGGTGAGGGGAGAGAGAGCGAGGGGGGCTGCAATGGTGGTGGGAGAGAGAGAGAGGGGGGCTGCAAATGTGGTGGGAGAGAGGGGGGCTGCAATGGTCGGGGGAGAGAGGGGGGGCTGCAATGGTGGTGGGAGAGAGGGGGCTGCAATGGTCGGGGGAGAGAGGGGGGCTGCAATGGTCGGGGGAGAGAAGGGGGCTGCAATGGTCGGGGGAGAGAAGGGGGCTGCAATGGTCGGGGGAGAGAGAGAGAGAGAGGGGGGCTGCAATGGTCGGGGGAGAGAAGGGGGCTGCAATGGTCGGGGGAGAGAAGGGGGCTGCAATGGTCGGGGGAGAGAGAGAGAGAGAGGGGGGCTGCAATGGTCAGGGGAGAGAGGGGGGCTGCAATGGTGGGGGGAAAGAGGGGGGCTGCAATGGTGGGAGGGAGAGAGGGGGCTGCAATGATGAGAGGGGGCCTGCAATGGTGGGAGGGAGAGGGGGGGCTGCAATGATGAGAGGGGGCCTGCAATGGTGGGAGGGAGAGGGGGGCTGCAATGGTGGTGGGAGAGAGAGATTATACAGTTTACAATTTGCAGAAAAGGTAGGTGACAGAGAAAGGGGGGTGCACCATGCAACCCCCCCCCCCCTCTCTCTGCACCTACCTTTTCTGCAAATTGTAAACTGTATAATCTCTCTCTCACACCACCATTGCACGGTGCACTCCCTCCCCCCCTCCTCTCTCTGAGATTATTATACAGACAGTTTACAATTTCCAGGGGCAGCAAAGGTAGGTGACAGAGAGAGGAGGGGGGGGCCCGGGGGTGCACCGTTATATGGTGAGAGAGAGATTCGAGACAGTCAGTATACAGGACCTTGTGCTCCAGGGTGGCCGGGCGTTCGCTTCTTCTCCTCTGCCTTCACATGTGACATGGGCGGTGCTGGCGCCGCACGGGAAGATGAAGATGACGTTCGGGTCTTCCTGCTCGGCTCCTCCCCTCCCTCGTCCACACGTGACATGATCGCTCCAGTCAGCGCGGGAAGGAAAGTGCAGCGGCGAGCATGGCGGCCGCAACCCGCCGGCGGCCGGCCCGCCGCTGCTTTTAACATACATCATGTGTGAGGCATTAACATGACAGTGAGTAACACTGGAGAGGGCAGGCGTATAATTGAAAGTGCGGCCGCGGCCGCAATGGCGGCCGCCGCCGTGGCCCACAGGCAGCTGAGCTGACACATTTTTGATTGACAGTAGGCGGCCTACCGGGAATTTTCCCGGTCTCCCGGTAGGCCAGTCCGGCCCTGCCCGGAACCATACTATCTCTAAAACGGTAAGTACTGCATTGATTTTTAAAAAAACACCCGATTCTGCTTAGTAAAATTAGCCTCAATCTAATGTTAAAAATAGATTTTTTGGGAGAACCTCCACTTTAATCACTTGCCGACCGCCCACCGCCGTTATACGTCGACAAGTTGGCTCGGCTGGGCGAGAGCACGTAGTATGACGTCCTCTCTCCCAGCCGCCACTAGGGGCGCGCGCGCCCGACTCCCGTGCGTGTGCCCGGCGGGCGCGATCGCCGCCGGGTACACGCGATCGCTCGGTACAGAGCGGGGACCGGGAGCTGTGTGTGTAAACACACAGCTCCCGGTCCTGTCAGCAGGGGAAATGCTGATCTTCGGTTCATACAATGTATGAACCGAGGATCAGTGTTTCCCCTAGTGAGGCCACCCCCCCCCCACAGTAAGAACACACCCAGGCATACTTAACCCCTTCCCCGCCCCCTAGTGTTAACCCCTTCACTGCCAGTGGCATTTTTATAGTAATCCAATGCATTTTTATAGCACTGATCGCTATAAAAATGCCAATGGTCCCAAAAATGTGTCAAAAGTGTCCGAAGTGTCCGCCATAATGTCGCAGTACCGAAAAAAAAAAACGCTGATCGCCGCCATTACTAGTAAAAAAAATATAATAAAAATGACATAAAAAATACCCCCTATTTTGTAAACGCTATAACTTTTGCGCAAACCAATCAATAAACGCTTATTGCGATTTTTTTTTTTACGAAAAATATGTAGAAGAAAACGTATCGGCCTAAACTGAGGAAAAAAATTTTTTTTTTATATATTTTTGGGGGATATTTTTTATAGCAAAATGTAAAAAATATTCATTTTTTTCAAAATTGTCGCTCTATTTTTGTTTATAGCGCAAAAACTAAAAACCGCAGAGGTGATCAAATACCACCAAAAGAAAGCTCTATTTGTGGGAAAAAAAGGACGCCAATTTTGTTTGGGAGCCACGTCGCGCAATTGTCTGTTAAAGCGACGCAGTCCCGAATCGCAAAAAGTACTCTGGTCTTTGGGCAGCAATATGGTCCGGGGGGTAAGTGGTTAACCACTTTAAGGACTGGCAACCTAAAACAGAATGTAATTTTGTTCTTGGATTTAGATGTACTTCAATGGAATATAACATGCATTTTACTGAAAAATCTTCACTTTCTTGCAGAGCAAAGTTGCCAGTAGAATCTTTTCATCACACAAGCCTTCAGTAAATCCCGCACAAGCCGTCATCGCTGACCATACACGTCTCAGTCTCCAGCAGAGTAACACAGGTGAACATTCCCTACACCCACCTTTACACTAATCAACCGATATTCCACAGACACGGCTTTTGATCTGTGCCGCTGGTACAGCAGCGTGTGAACTTAGCTGATACATCTCTGCGAGATAATAATTATAAGCCCAATTACAGCTATGCTCAGTGTTGGGCATACTCCTCTGGGAGTTTATTACTCTTTAAATACATGCTGGGCTTGTCATGTACTTAGTTTCAAAGCTGTACACATATTAAACTACCAAATCAGCAATGTCCTTTTATTATAGCCTGAAATCAGTGGTTCCCTAGATGATCTAACATCAGCTCCGTGTTCTTGTCTTCCTCCTAAAAGGAAATCTGTAATGAAACAATAATGTGGTTAGTGATGCTGATGTCTCCTTCTGAAAATACCAGTTGCCTGGCTGCCTTTTAGTTCTTCTGGCTGCAGTACTTTGCAAGTCACACTAGAACAAAAATGTGCTTCAGAAATCCAGATTTCATTTCGTAGAGTTATCCACAACAATAGAGCAGAGCTGGGCAGCATTAGTAGCAGCACTTCACACTGAGATATCAGGACACGACACAGGACTAAAACTTCAAGGGACAAGGGAATTTAAAGCGAGGGTTCACCCTAAAAAAAAAAAAAAAACTTCTATCCAGCATACTGCTGACATCAACAGTATGCTGGATTTTTTTTTTCGGTCTGTACTTACTTTTTTCCGTCGTTTTCACCAGGCTTAAGCTCTGCATAGATGAGTGACGTGCGCGTCATCGCCTTCCGAAAATATCCGAGTGGGACTCTGCACTTTACGGCGCCTGCGCAGTCAGCTCTACACGGCAGGCGCAGGCGCCGTATAATGCCGTAAAGAGCCGAGACCCAGTCAGATATTTTCGGAAGGCGATGACGCGCACGTCAATCATCTATGCAGAGCTCCCTGTCGGGGAAAAGGAGCGACACGCCCACTCCCCGCAAGGACGAAGACCCGGAAGTGCAGCTGAAGACAGGTAAGTGTACACAAAAAAAAAATTGACAACGCTACAAGCCTTTATTAAGGCTAGAGATAGGTTAGGCAAAAAATTTATTTTAGGGTGAACCCCCGCTTTAAAGCGGGGGTTCACCCAATTTTTTTTTTTTAACATCACATCTAGCATACTAAGCATACTAAGGGCATTTACTTTCCTTTATATTCTGATTTTGTCCAGGGCTTCTGGGTTTCCGATGACTGCGGGACTGGGCGTTCCTATCCTTCGGTTCGATGATTGATGGCTTGTGAAACAGGTCCCCTGTCGCACAACGCGCATCACCAGATTTCCGGAAATAGCCGAGCTGCGAGTCGGCACTATACGGCGCCTGTGCAGTCAGCTCTACACGGCGGGCGCAGGCGCCGTATAGTGCCGACTCGCAGCTCGGCTATTTCCGGAAATGTGGTGACGCGCGTTGTGCGACAGGGGACCTGTTTCACAAGCCGTCAATCATCGAACCGGAGGATAGGAACGCCCAGTCCCGCAGTCATCGGAACCCTGAGGCAGGGATAGGAACGCCCAGTCCCGGAGTCTTTAGAACGGGGAAGCCCTGGACAAAATCAGAGTATAAAGGTATGTACGGAGAAAAAAATAATTTACCTGCCGAAAGTAAATTCCCTTAGTATGCTGGCTCTAATGTTAAAAATTCGTTTTTAGGGTGAACCCCTGCTTTAAACTTGGATAGTTGGCAAATATGAGGCAGCTGCTTTGGGCCCCACAACAATGACAGGGCCCGGGGTTAGCTACCCCTTTTGCTCTGCCTTAAAGACGGCCCTGGATGAATGTCACATTCACTGCATTATAAAGATGGGCCCGGATTCAGATACAATTGTGTATCTATCGGCGGGTGTAACGTATCTCAGATACGTTACGCCGCCGTAACTTAGGGCGCAAGTTCCGTATTCAGAAAGAACTTGCGCCCTAAGTTAAGGCGGCATAGCGTATGTGGTCCGGCGTAAGCCCGCGGAATTCAAATTCTCCATGCAGTGGGCGTGTTGTATGGTAATGATGGCTGACCCCACGTAAATGACGTTTTTGGCTAACGGCGCATGCGCCGTCCGTGAACGTATCCCAGTGCGCATGCTCCAAATTAACCCGCAAAAAGCCAATGCTTTCGACGTGAACGTAAATTACGCCCAGCCCTATTCGCAAACGACTTACGCAAACGACGTAATCGACGGAAAATTCTACGCTGGCCCGACGTCCATACTTAACATAGGATACGCCTCATTTAGCAGGGGTAACTTTACACCGGAAAAAGCCTAATGCAAACGACGTAAAAAAATGGGCCAGGCGGACGTACGTTTCTAAATCGGCGTATATACCTAATTTGCATATTCCTCGCGTAAATCTACGGAAGCGCCACCTAGCGGCCAGCGTAAATATGCAGCCTAAGATACGACGGTGTAAGAGACTTACGCCGGTCGGATCTTAGGGAAATCTATGCGTAACTGATTCTACGAATCAGGCGCATAGATACGACCCCGCACACTCAGAGTTACGACGGCGTATGCGGAGATACGCTGTCGTAACTCCTATCTGAATCCGGCCCATGGTTCTTAGATTAAAATAACAGAAAATAAAAATTCTATTTTCATTGTACTTTAGAGTACAGTCAGTAAGGGACAAAAAAAATTCCAGGGACAACTTTCCTGGGAATCTAGAGTAGTTGGTAAGTACGCTCTTTTTCCATTAATAAAGAAGTCTCCTGTGTAGACTCTGAAATGTTCAAGTGTAACTGAGCATTGAGGCATATTCCTCTTGTGCCAAGCAGTACAGTCTCATCCAGCCGCCCTGGTTTCTTTGCCGGGTGAATGTCTGGGGAATCGCAGCTACAGGCTCTGATAACGCTGTCAGAAGTAAATTGACATTTAAACTGAACCCTGAACTCTGTCGCCCCCTGGCTAGGCTGCTCAGTCAGCTCTGAGATGTTAATTGAATAATGACAATCCTGAACTTTCACTGCAACTGGAGAATTCATACAGAAAATATCTTCTAATGTCTCCGCTTTGCTTTTTTTTTTGTGCTTGTGAAAAATAAAGATTCATCTATTTGGCTGCAAGGTAAGTTGTCAGCACTCAGAATAATGTGTGTGCTGAGGTCTGCATTATGTTTTGTTAGTTTGTGCCATTGCTTATGTTAAAGCTGAACTGTGGAACTCAGGCAATATCTACCCTTGAAGTGGGGCCCCCTGCACTACAATGGTTGAACGCTCCTTTAATCTAGGGGGTAGGCTAGTCTAGAGGTACAAGGATAGGCACAAACAATGTTGTCTCTCTTCTGTAAAACTACTATAGCTAGATTCACATAGAGTTAGGTCGCCGTATCAGTAGATACGCCGACCTAACTCGGAATCTACGCCGACCTAAGTTTAAGTGTATTCTCAAACAGAGATACACTTAAACCTATCTAAGATACGACGGCTTGCGCCGTCCTATCTTAGGGTGCAATATTTAGGCTGGCCGCTAGGTGGCGCTTCCATTGCGGTCGGCGTAGAATATGTAAATCACTAGATAAGCCTATTCACGAACGTACGCCCGGCCGACGCAGTACAGATACGCCGTTTACGTAATGTTTTATCAGGCCTAAAGTTATTCCAACAAATTGTTGGAATAGTGATGTTAAAGTATGGCCGCCGTTCCCGCTTCGAAATTCGAAAATTTTACGTTGTTTGCGCAAGTTGTTCGTGAATAGGGATTTACGTCCACGTCGAAATCAATAGGCCCGTGCGGCGTACGTTGCTGCAATGCACACTGGGAAATGTAGGCGGACAGCGCATGCGCCGTTCCAAAAAAATGTCAATCACGTCAGGTTAAAGAAAATTATCATAAAACACCCCCTCAACCTATTTTGAATTAGGCGCGCTTGCGCCCGCCGCATTTACGATACGCCGCCGTAAGTTAGGAGGCAAGTACTTTGAGAATACAGTACTTGCCTCTCTGACTTAAGGCGGCATAGCGGAAATAAGATACGCTACGCCGTCTTAAAGTTGCGGCGCTCTCTGTGAATCTACATACTAATCTCTCTGCCCCTCCATGCAGGTCCGTCTTTAATGTTGATTGAACCCTGGGCTAAAATTTTCTTGGGGCAACTCCCATGTAATTTTGCTCTCCACCTACTCTGAGACATACAATAAATTTCAGCTAGACTTAAAATCTGTTTACTGTATCAGATCAGGTTTTGGTTGCTGTATCAGATCAGGTTTTGGTTGCAGATTGGTTGCCAGAGGTTACAGCATATCATCACTGGTTGCTAGAGGCTACAGCACACATTACGGCTCACTGATTAGTTGCTAGAGGTTACAGCACATGATTTGTTCTTGTTGATTGGTTGCTAGAGATTACTGTGCAGTAATACTGCTCACTGATTGGTTGCTAGAGGTTACAGCACATCATCTCTTCACTGCAGAGGGGCATGATATACATATGAACGCCGCCGAACTCAGCTATTTACATATGAATGCCGCCGATATTTACAGTTGTATTCAAAATTATTCAACCCCCACTGAAATTGATTGTTTTGGCCAGTTTGACATTGATTTTGATCATCCTGTCATCCTGCTTACAATTAAATCAGAGAGGCACGTGTAGGTCAGACAAATATAACATAACATTTATAATGAAATAACCACAAATGTCTTTTCTGTGCTCACATCATTATCAGTTTTATTCAACCCCCAAGTGACATTCAATCTTAGTACTTAGTACAACATCCTTTTACAGTTATAACCGCTTTTAAACGTGAAGCATAGCTTGACACAAGTGTCTTGCAGCGATCTACGGGTATCTTCGCCCATTCGTCATGGGCAAAAGCAGTGGCGGCTGGTGCTCCATTTTTTTGAGGGGGCGCAAACAAAACCCCAACCAAACCCCCCCCCCCCCCCCCCCCCCCAATGTCACTCACAGACAATGTGACCTGCATTTAGACAGAGGGATAGATTGGATAGATAGATAGATAGATAGATAGATAGATAGATAGATAGATAGATAGATAGATAGATAGATAGATAGATAGATAGATAGATAGATAATCAGATAGATAGATAGATAATCAGATAGATAGATAGATAATCAGATAGATAGATAGATAGATAGATAGATAGATAGATAATCAGATAGATAGATAGATAATTAGATAGATATATAGATAATTAGATAGATAGATAATTAGATAGATATATAGATAGATAGATAGATAGATAGATAGATAATCAGATATATAGATAATCAGATAGATAGATAATTAGATAGATAGATAATTAGATAGATATATAGATACTCAGACAGATAATTAGATAGATAGATATTCAATCTATCTGATTATCTATCTATCTAATCATCTGTCTGACTATCTATCTATCTATCTATCTATCTATCTATCTATCTATCTATCTATGTGACAGATAATTAGATAGATAGATAGATAGATAGATAGATAGATAGATAGATAGATAGACAGATAATCAGATAGATAGTCAGACAGACAGATAATTAGATAGATAGATAGATAGTCAGACAGATAGATAGATATTCAATCTATATATCTGATTATCTATCTATCTATCTAATTATCTGTCTGTCTGACTATCTATCTATCTATCTATCTGACAGATAATAAGATAGATAGGTAGTCAGACAGATAATTAGATAGATAGATAATTAGACAGATAGATAGATAATTAGACAGATAGATAGATAGATAGATAAATAGATAGATAATCAGACATATAATTAGATAGAGATAGATAGATAGATAGATAGATAGATAGATAGATAATCAGACAGATAATTAGATGGAGATATAGATAGATAGATAGGTAATCAGACAGATAATCAGGTAGATAGATAGATAGATAATCAGACAGATAATTAGATAAATAGATAGATAGATAGATAGATAGATAGATAGATAGATAGATAGATAGATAGATAGATAATCAGACAGATAATTAGATAGATAGATAGATAGATAGATAGATAATCAGACAGATAATTAGATAGATAGATAATCAGACAGATAATTAGATAGATAGATAGATATATAGACAGATAATTAGATAGATAGATAGATAGATAATCAGACATATAATTAGATAGATAGATAATCAGACAGATAATTAGATAGATAGATAGATAGATAGATAATCAGACAGATAATTAGATAGATAGATAGATAGATAGATAGATAATCAGACAGATAATTAGATAGATAGATAGATAGATAGATAGATAGATAGATAGATAGATAGATAGATAGATAATCAGACATATAATTAGATAGATAGATAGATAATCAGACAGATAATTAGATAGATAGATAATTAGACAGATAGATAGATAGATAGATAGATAGATAGATAGATAGATAATTAGATAGATAATCAGACAGATAATTAGATAGATAATCAGATAGATAGATAGATAATCAGATAGATAGATAGATATAGATATAGAGAGAGACAGAGGGACAGAGATAGATAGATAATCAGACATATAATTAGATAGATAGATAGATAGATAGATAGATAGATAGATAGATAGATAGATAGATAGATAGATAGATAGATAGATAGATAGATAGATAATCAGACAGATAGATAATCAGACAGATAGATAGATAGATAGATAGATAGATAGATAGATAGATAGATAGATATACAGATAGAGACAGAGGGACAGAGAGAGACAGGGGGACAGAGAGAGAGAGAGAGAGAGACAGAGGGACAGATATAAGAGACAGATATAAGAGACAGATATAAGAGACAGATATAAGAGACAGATATAAGAGACAGATATAAGAGACAGATATAAGAGACAGATATAAGAGACAGAGAGAGAGACACAGATATAAGAGACTTGTAAAGCATGGCTGTAGGTCGCAGAGCAGGGAGCCCTCCCTCACACACAGGAGATGTGTGTAATGAAGGCTCCAGCACAGATCGGGTGAAGCATGGCCCCCCCTCCACTCTCCACACTCGATCACAAGCTGACAATACATCCAGCAAGGTGCTGCTCTATGTGGATGGAGTGGACACTGGACAGACACTGGGTTAAAAGAATAAATAAAGGGTTTTAACAAGAATATTTCACTTACCTCCATGTCCTGGAGCCAGAGAACTGAAACTGAAAGTGACACAGCCGCCCGCCAGGGAAAAGCACTGCTCATTTCCTAGCAGTGCAGAAGGAACCAATGTGAGGGGCTGGAGAGACACAGGACCAATGTGATTGGCTGGAGTGGCGTCCTGCACAGCGCCACTGAGCTTAAAAAAAAAACTTGCAAATGAAACGTCTTGCTGCAGCATTGGCAGGACGTTTCAATGATGCCTATGCCTTAACATCGCACTGTTCCCGGCGCCCAGAGCCCGCGCCGAACACTTTAAAGGACCTTTTTTTTCTTAAAGGGCCAAAAAAAAAAAAAAAAATGTTTTCATTTTTTTTTTCATTTTCCTTTGTTAATGGCTTTGGGGTGGGGGGGGGGGGCGGCGCCCAGGCGCCCCCTATGGACGGGCCGCCACTGGGCAAAAGCCTCCAGTTCAGTCACATTCTTAGGCTTGCGCACTGCAACTGCTTTCTTTAAGTCCCACCAGAGGTTCTCAATCGGATTTAAGTCTGGTGACTGCGATGGCCACTCCAAAATGTTCCAGCCTTTAATCTGCACCCATGCTCTAGTGGACTTGGAGGTATGCTTGGGATCATTGTCCTGTTGAAAGGTCCAACGTCTCCCAAGCCTCAGGTTTGTGACGGACTGCATCACATTGTTATCCACTATCTCCTGATACTGAAGAGAATTCATGGTACCTTGCACACGCTGAAGCTTCCCTGTACCTGCAGAAGCAAAACAGCCCCAAAGCATGATTGACCCCCCGCCATGCTTCACAGTAGGCAAGGTGTTCTTTTCATCATAGGCCTTGTTCTTCCTCCTCCAAAAACATAGCGTTGATCCATGGGCCCAAACACTTCTAATTTTGTTTCATCAGTCCACAGAACACAATCCCAAAACTTCTGTGGTTTGTCCACATGACTTTTGGCATACTGCAGTCGACTCTTCTTATTCTTTGGAGACAGCAAGGGGTGCGCCTGGGAGTTCTGGCATAGAGGCCTTCATTACGCAGTGTGCGCCGTATTGTCCGAGCAGAAACTTCAGTACCCACATCTGACAAATCTTTTCTCAGTTCCTCAGCAGTCACACAGGGACTTTTCTCCACTCTACGCTTCAGGTAGCGCACAGCAGTCGAAGTCAGCATCTTCTTTCTGCCACGACCAGGTAGCGTTTCAACAGTGCCCTTTGCCTTGAATTTGAGAATGATGCTTCCTATGGTGTCTCTGGGTATGTTTAACATCTTTGCAATCTTCTTATAGCCATTGCCCTTCCTGTGAAGAGTAATCACCTCTTCTCTTGTCTTCCTGGACAATTCTCTTGACTTCACCATGTTTGTAACCACACCAGTAAATGTCTAGAAGGAGCTGAGTATCACAGTCATTTTAAAGCTGCCTAATTGGTGCTTATTAGGCTTTATTGCTGCTCCCTGACATCCACAGGTGTTTTCAATACCTGATTGAAAACACTTCAATGAACCTCTGTTCTTCAGAGTGGTAGTCTTTAACCACTTCCCTACCGGCCCATAGTAAAATGACGTCCACAAAGAACCTCTGCCGTTCTGAGTGGACGTCATATGACGTCCTGGGCTTTGTGGGGGGATATCTGAATGATGCCTGCAGCTAGAGGCATCATTCAGATATCCTTCTAAACTGCCGGCGATTCTGCACAACGTAAGAACGATCATAGCGGCGGTTCCGCCGCTAGATCGTTCTTACAGGCAGGGGGAGGGGACATCCCCCCCTCCCGCCGCCATCCGGTGCTTCTCCGGGCTCTCCCGTGCCATCGGGGGCCCGGAGAACGAATCGTCCGGCGCGCGCAGGAAGCATAGAGATGACTGGTGACCAGATGGTCACCAGTCATCTCTATGACCGTCGGAGGACCCGGGCGCGATGTGATGACGTCACGCCCGGGTCCCCGTAAGTAAACAAAGCCGCGATTGCGGCTGCTAAGCAACTGTAATCATGAGATCGGTGAATTTTTTTTCACCGATTTCATGCTTTCCAGCCTGGAGGAGAGATGTGGGGTCTTATTGACCCCGCATCTCTCCATAAAGAGTACCTGTCACACACATTCCTATTACAAGGGATGTTTACATTCCTTGTAATAGGAATAAAAGTGATCAAAAAAAAAAAAAAATTAAAAAAAAAAGTGTAAAAAAAGAAATAAATATATAAAAAAAAAAAAAAGAAATAAAATTTATTTTTTTAACGCCCCTGTCCCCGGTAGCTTGCGCGCAGAAGCGAACGCACACGCAAGTCCCGCCGACATATGTAAACGCCGTTTAAACCACACATGTGAGGTATCGCCGCGTGCGTTAGAGTGCCAGCAACAATTCTAGCACTAGATCTCCTCTGTAAATCTAAACTGGTAACCTGTAAAAATTTTCAAATCGTTGCCTATGGAGATTTTTAAGTACCGAAGTTTGGCGCCATTCCATGAGTGTGCGCAATTTTAAAGCGTGACATGTTAGGTATCTATTTACTCGGTGTAACATCATCTTTCCTATTTTACAAAAAAATTGGGCTAACTTTACTGTTTTTTAATTTTTTTAATTCATGAAACAATTTTTTTCCAAAAAAAAGGCGTTTGAAAAATTATTGCGCAAATACCGTGCAAGATAAAAGGTTTCAATGACCGTCGTTTTATTCCCTAGGGTGTCTGCTAAAAAAACATATATAATGTTTGGGGGTTCTGCGTAATTTTCTAGCAAAAAAATTATGATTTGTACATGTAGGAGAGAAGTGCCAGAATAGGCCTGGTATGGATGGGTGTATAACTGCCCTGTATGGAAGAGGTTAAGGGGTTGAATAATTGTGTAAATGAAGAATTTACAAAATAAACATTTGCTACTGTATTACAAAACCAATTGATGTCATTTTAGTTGCATATGGTTCTTTAAGAAGTCCTTGTAGGATTTCATTCTGAATACAATTACAAATGTACACTAAATTCCCTAAAACCCTTTACAGCATTGGGGGGTTGAATAATTTTGAACACAACTGTACATATGAATGTCCCGTTATTTACATATGAATGCTGGTTATTTATATGTAAACACAGGGGCCCGGATTCACATATCTTTGTGCGGGCGTAACGCATCCTATTTACGTTACGCCTCCGCAACTTTGACAGGCAAGTGCCGTATTCTCAAACCAAAGTTGCGGCGGCGTAGCGTAAATAGGCCGGCGTAAGCCCGCCTAATTCAATTGTGGTAGATGTGGGCGTGTGTTATGTAAATTTAATGTGACCCCACGTAAATGACCCTTTTTACGAACGGCGCATGCGCCGTCCGTGAAAGTATCCCAGTGTGCATTGCTCCAAATTAACCCGCAAGAAGCCAATGATTTCGACGTGAATGTAAATGACGCCCAGCCCTATTCGCGAACGACTTACGCAAACGACGTAAAATGTTCAAAATTTGACGCGGGAACGACATCCATACTTAACATTGATACTCCTCATCTATGCCTCATATAGCAGGGGTAACTTTATTTCGGGAAAAGCCTAACGTAAACGGCATATCTGTACTGCGTCGGCCGGGTGTACGTTCGTGAATTGGCGTATCTAGCTGATTTATATATTTCTAGGTGTAAATCAGCGTACACGCCCCTAGCGGCCAGCGTAAATATGCAGTTAAGATACGACGGCGTAAGAGACTTACGCTGGTCGTATCTTAGTGAAATTTTGGCGTATCTGATTCTTTGAATCAAGTGCCAAGATACGACGGCTCGGACTCAAAGTTACGACGGCGTATCTGGAGATACGGTGGCGTAACTCTTACGAGAATCCGGGCCAGGGTCTGCAGGTTAATCATCTGTAATCCGTACACAACAATAGGGCAGAGTTGGGCAGCATTAGTAGCAGCACTTCACACTGAGATATCAGGACACAGCACGGGACTAAAACTTTAAGGGACAAGGGAATTTAAACTGAGATGGTTTGTGCTGTCCCTTGCAATCTGGCCTGACTGCTTGTTGCTTTAAATGCAGTCATGCCCTGTGCCCGAAATTCCTTTTTTTTTTTATAAGAAAGGGGAATTACTGGGAAATGTAGTTCATTCGAAGTGAAGTCAAAATGGACAGTAACCGGTCATGGACATTGCGCCTGTAGTTAGTTAGAATAGGCTGTAATAGAGGAACAATTGCCTTCTTTGTTAAATAATGGACTCTCATGCCTCCTACACGCGACCAGTTTTCCCGTCGGGAAAACTGCCGTGACACCTTTTGGTATGGAAAACTGGCCGTGTGTATGCTCCATGGCAGTTTTCCAGACGGGAATCGCAGTGGGAAAAATGGGAACATGTCCATTTTATACACAGCTAACTGCAAACCAAAAACCTCTGAAGAAGACCCCTAAAGGGTTGAAACGTGTCAGGATTGTATATGCGCAGATGCATGTAATATGTCAAGTTGTATAACAATTTTGGTTTTGCACCGTTGTGTATGGATTTTTATTATTCTTCCTCTTACCAGATTAAAACCTAACAATGCATATTATACATTATAATTATCACATTTTTGCTTGCCTAAAATCCCCACCGGGGGAACTTTCCCATATCGCACATATCCGGGGTGAGCAGCACAATTTCCCCTCAATATGGGTCTTTTCCTTTTCACGAAATGAGAACATGTTTCCTTTTTTACCGGCGGTTTTTAACCCGGCAGTTTTCCTATGGGGAAGGCCTGCAGTGGAGCATACACACGACCGGGTTTCCTGGCCAAAGCTCTCATGGCAGTTTCCCTGCCAGGAAAACCGGCCGTGTGTAGGGGGGAAAAAGCTGCCAAGCCGGTTCTCGGCTTTCCCCTTGGGTTAACCCGGCGGTAAAAAGTCTGCCGCGAAACCCGATGGTGTGTACGAGGCAATACACATTTGTCAGGACTGTTTGATCAGAGTATTGCTGAAGTTTAAAGTTTTATACCGACTATAAAAGGGGGTGGCATTATTGAAAAGAATGGGGCCTGCTTTAAAAAAAAAGGGGAAAACAATTTAAATAACATAGACATGCATAATATGTTCTCATGTTTCATGCTGCCCTCGGTTGAGGACCAGTTTAACCACTTAAGCCCCGGAAGTGGTTGGCTGCTGAATGACCAGGCCATTTTTTTGCAATTTGGCACTGCATCGCTTTAACTGACAATTGCGCGGTCGTGCGACACTGCACCCAAACAAAATTGATGTCCTTTTTTTCCCCACAAATATAGCTTTCTTTTGGTGATATTTAATCAACTCTGTGTTTTTTATTTTTTGCGCTATAAACAAAAGAACAGTGACAATGTTGAAAGAAAACTCAGTGGCCCGGATTCACAAAGCACTTACGCCGACGTATCTCGAGATACGCCGCGTAAGTATGCACCGTCGTATCTACGCTCCGTGCCCATAAACTGAGATATGCCTGAAAATAGGCTTCATCCGACCGACGTAACTTTCCTACGCCGGCGTATTGTGGGCGCATATTTACGCTGGGCGCATTTGCCGCTCCCATTGATTTTCTATGCACATATGCAAATGAGGGAAATACGCCGATTCACGAACGTACTTGCGCCCGGCGCATAATATACGCGGTTTGCATAAGTCGTACGTCCGGCGTAAAGTTATTCCCCATATAGGAGGCGCAACCCATGCAAAGGTATGGACCAGGGAACACAAGCCGTTGTATCATTTGTCGTTTACGTTGTACGTGAATATGACTAGGCGTAGGTTACGTTCACGTCGTAGGCAGTCATCCGGCGTATCTTAGGGAGTAGTTCCGACGTGATTCTGCGCATGCGCACTGGCTCATTATGCCTTTGCCTTGCAGGGTGTGTTTTTTTTTTTTTTAACGAGAGGGTTTACTTCCTCTTTTAGGCCCCTTTCACACTGGGGAGTTTTTTGAGTGTTATTCGAGCGAAGCCTCATCTGCAATCCCAATGTGCTGGTAAAGCACCGCTAAGACCCTAAGGGCCCTTTCACACTGGTGCGTTTTTGCCGCATCTTGCCGCGTTTTCGCGTTAAAAATAGCGCTATTAAACGCCCATAAAATGCTCCCCATGCCCCCTCCATTGAAATGAATTAAAAACCACTGTAAAAACGCGGTAAAAACGGAGCATTAAAATCTCTGTAAAACACTGCGATTTTACCGCGTTTTTACTGCGTTTTTACCGCGTTTTTAATTCATTTCAATGGAGAGGGGCATGGGGAGTGTTTTAATAGCGCTATTTTTACCGCGAAAACGCGGCAAAAACGCACCAGTGTGAAAGGGCCCTTAAATTTTTAGGCCGTTTTTGCAGTGCTTTTAATTCATTTCAATGGAGAGGGGCGTTTTTGGAGCGTTTTTTTCAGTGCCCTAAAAGCTGCTCCAAAGATGCTGCTTGCAGGACTCAGTGTGAAAGGGTTCATTGAGATGCATGGAGAGCGTTTTATTAGCGCTATTTTTAATGCTAAAACGCTGTAAAAATGCTTCAGTGTGAAAGGGGTCTAAGAGAAGTATGGTCAAAGCTCCTATGACTCAGATTTAGCCATGAGCGCGCTAAAGCCTGCTGTCGGCTGACGTCACAGAGCCAGTCCAGGCTCTGGAAGGATCTCAACAATAATGTCGGGATCCACCCAGATGCCTGATTCAAGACTCCTGGTATGTATTACATAATTTGGGCCTAGGCCAGAAGCCAGCATACAAGTAAAAAAAAAACTGTTAAATGACACAATCTCTTTTTGTACCCTACTAGACAAATCTGTATGCTATGTGAACTTTTAATAAACTTTGATTGTGAAAAAAGCAGCATAAGGATTAAAAATAGTTAATGTGGATTGAGAACGTTTAGTTATGCTTAAATACACAAGTAAGAGGAATGTTTAATTTTTACTAAACTCACAAGAAGATAATCCTATGTAAAGCAGATCACCTACATAGCTTGTATAAATTCAGATTTTTAAATAGATGTTTTTTTTTTTTAATGGCACAATGTAGAGAATACGATTTCCTATCATCTGTGCCGAGTCTTGCCACACAGAGTTAATCCATCGCAGAGCAATCCTCTTTTTATTGTTCAGTGAAATAAAACAGGCTTCCAGATAAAGACCAAAGTCCTTGCTTGAGTGACAGGTTATTTAGATATCTCGTGCACTAGCTTGCAGACATGTACAGCTTCTTGTCTATGTATATTCTGATGGCTGTTTACACTGACCTGAGGATCACCCCATATTTTGAAAACATTTAATCAAAACACAGGAAAGACAGCCAATCCTGGGAGAGCTGGACGGGAGAGGAGAGGGGATGGGGATGTGAATTGTGCACTTTACAGAAGCTGTGCATATCTGTAAGCTAGTGCACGAGATATGTAAATAACCTGTCACTCAAGCAAGGACTTTGGTCTTTATCTGGAAGTCTGTTTTATTTCACTGAATAATAAAAGAGGATTGCTCAGCGCTGGATTAACTCTGTGTGGCAAGACTGGGCACAGATGATAGGAAAATTTTATTGTCTACATTGTGACGTCAAAAAAAAGGAAATAATTTGTTGGGTTTACATCCACTTTAATCTTGTGTAATAATTTAATATGACACATCAGTAGTTAAATGTAAGCTGGATTTATGTGAAAAATTGAAATGCCTTTTTTATATACCGTATATGTATATATAAAATATGTAAGTAAAATAGTACAGCGCACCTTTGTTGCTATAGCAACACCCCCCAGGTTTCCAGGTTAAACTGGGATATGGAATTAATACACCTATTGTCTCTCCTTTTTGCAGTTTCCCTGACTTCAGAGCAATACAGAGATAAGTGAGTAAAGAAATTCTACTTGTAATAAATATACGCGCCTGTTATAAAAATAATAATAATAATAATATGTATTTTTCCAGGAACGTACGCCTGGCATTCTAATGTATTCTCCCTATCTGTACACTACTTCTTGTGCTGAGATGTAATTGTTTCATACGCTTCCCTCCAGCTTGTATGACAAATAACTATAATTTACAATTTGTTCTGTGTTGTTCATACTTCTTGTTTAATAGAACATTAGCTGCAGGAGTCCAGCTTTTCACAGGCTGCTACTAAAATTAATAACAATAATGATGTTAAATTTATGTTTTTCCTTCCATGATACTGTATCAAACTCAGAATTTATTTAGCCCACGTATTTTTATGGCAATTGTATACTGTACTATTAACACCAGTCCCTGATCCCACAATGCAATGTAATGTTACTGCTAAAGCTCTAGATCAGTGGTCTCAAAGTACCGGCCCGCGTGCCATTTGCGGCCCGCGGACCAGTTATAAATGGCCCGCAGGCAGGGTGGAAGTAAGTGGAGCAAAGAGTAAAACCTGGTGCTATCTGGTGGTGAGCCGTTGGTATTACAAGTTATTACCACCAGATGTGAGCTGGCGCCATCTGGTGGTGGCCGTTGGTATTACCAGTTAAGCATTACAAGTTAAACAGCAATTCTAATGTCATTTTACACTATTTTCACTGCCATCTTCTTCCCTCTAATTAGAACCCCCCAAACATTATATATATTTTTTATCCTAACACCCTAGAGAATAAAATTGCGATCGTTGCAATACTTTCTGTTACGCCGTATTTGCGCAGCGGTCTTACAAGCGCACTTTTTTGGGAAAAAAAAATATTAAAAAATAAGACAACAGTAAAGTTATCCCCATTTTTTTTTATATTATGAAAGATAATGTTACGCCGAGTAAATTCATACCCAACATGTCACGCTTCAAAATTGCATCCGCTTGTGGAATGCCGACAAACTTTTTTACCCTTTAAAATCTTCATAGGTGACGTTTAAAAAAATCTACAGGTTGCATGTTTTAAGTTACAGAGGAGGTCTAGTGCTAGAATTATTTCTCTCACTCTACCAATCGCGGCGATACCTCACATGTGTGGTTTGAACACCGTTTACATATGCGGGCGCTGCTCGCGTATGTGTTCGCTTCTGCGCTCAAGCCCGTCGGGACGGGGTGCGTTTTTTGGCTCCTAACTTTTTTAGCTGGCTCCTAGATTCCAAGCAAATTTGTCAAACCCTGCTTTACACCAGTGCTGGTGGTAATAATGCGCTCGCTGACACCAGTGCTGGGGGTTAATAATGTGTTCGCTGACACCAGTACTGTTGTTTTTGAAGTTTGAAAGTTTGCATGCGGCCCCCCATGGCATATGAAAACTTGTCTTGTGGCCCTCAGGTAATTTGAGTTTGAGACCCCTGCTCTAGATAGAAATAGACGTTAAAACAAATACAGTGGAACCTTGGATTACGAGTAACGCGGTTAAAGGATCACTAAAGGAAACATTTTTTTTAGCTAAATAGCTTCCTTTACCTTACTGCAGTGCTGGTTTCATGTCCTCATTGTTCGTTTTTGCTGTAATCCTTCTCTGTTCTGAACACTTCCTGGTTGTCTGTTTCCTGATGAAAAAAGTCATGGGAGCTTTCTCTCTGTGGTCACTAATCAAGGAGGTGAGATTACTGTGTGTCTAAAACCCCTCAACACCAATCAGTTTCGTTTTCCAAACCATCACTGCCCTGTATTGGCTCTGTGCAGCAGAGAAGCAGGAAACATGCAAAAACAAAACTGAAACTGTAGGTACATTATATGATTGATTTTTATCTATTTTTAATCATTTTTAAAAGGAATCAGTTAACTATTATGTCTCTATACCCTGTAAACAGTCATTTCAGCAAAAAAAATGTTTTCCTTTACAACTCCTTTATTGAACGTTTTCAATAACGAGCAACTTTATTTATTTTTTATTCTGTGGGTGTTGTCTCGCAAAACGAGCAGAATTCAAGCTAATGGGGTGTGCAGTACCGCATTTGGCCAGAGGTGCGGGGGAGCCAAAGACACTCGGAACGGTTCGGAGCCGTTCTGAGCTGTTTGGAAATACTCGGAATGCCTCGGAAATAATCCATTCCCGAGTGTTTCTGAACCTTTCCAAGGGTTTCCGGGATCAGCCGAGCAGTCATGGAGTATTTCCGAGGCTCTCCAGCGCCCCCCACCTCTGGCCACATACGGTATTGCATGCCATAGAAGTCAATGCGCAACAAATTATCTTTTCTTCTCCATTGACTTCTATGGGGAAACTCGCTTTGCTATAAGAGTGCTTTGGATTAAAAGCATTCTCCTGGAACGGATTATGCTCGTAAAGCACAGTCCTGGCTGGAAGGGCAAGAGATTGGAACTTTCTCTGCTACAAATAAGTAACTCTTACAGGTCTTATCCTCCCCCAGTCTGTGACTAGACAGTGAAAGGAGAACCAGCAGAATGATGAACTCCTCTCTCTTTCACTCTGCTCTCACCACTAGGCATGTGCAATTTTTTAAGTTACCAATACGTTTTCCGTCAATTTTGGTTATTTTAGTTGATTCGTTAACATACGAATGAACGAACGGTTTAGCGCAATTAATAACGAATAACGATATTTTCAAAATAACGAATATGAAAAACAACGAAGATACGAAAGATGAAAGAAACGAAAACATAGAAACAACGAAAATACCGAACCCAAAAAAAAAAATAATTACGAAAAACAAAATGAACGAAAATGCAAACTTACTAATATTCGAAGACCGAAAAGAAAACAACCGAAATGCCGAACAAAGAATAAAAAACGAAAATCAAAACTAACGAAAAATAAATTACGACTCTTCGGAAAACGGAAATGAAAACAACGAAAATACGAAATAATGTAAATTAGCTTTCGTTAGTACTGAAATATTTCTGGACATTGACCAATAGCCACTGAGCGCTGTCCCTTTCCTCTGAAGAGGAAAGGGACAATTCCCCCAATGAGCTTCTTTCTCATTACCTCCTGGCTCCTTGTGTCTTTTCCTGTGTTAGACTGCAGTGCATCTAATTTCTAGATTTGTATTTGTAATATCTGACATATTTTAGTTTTCTTCTATGTCAGACTTCATTCTAGACAGGGTGTGTGTGCTAACTAAGACAGTCAAGTCAATCACAATAAAGTACGAATTACAAAATGACGACGAGTAGTGTGTCGAATAAACGTAAAATGTATTCTAACAGAATTACGAATGCAATAAAATCTACAAAAGTACGTTTTTACAATCAAAGGAAATTAGACACGAAAATAAAGCAACGAAAATATATTTCTTACGAAAATACGAATGCGGCATGATGGAAAATATAATGTAAATACGAATAGCAAAAAAACGAAAGTTAAACCAACATAAAAACGAAGGAACGAATACAATCATTTTAAAAATACGAACGCGGCAAAATACAAAATATAACGAAAATACGAATCTCGATTCAACGAAAAATAAACTAACAGAAAAAAACGGAAACGGAAAAAAGTGTGTTACGAAAATACTAAAGAGTACGAATACGATAACTAACGTCTTACGAAATTACGACTCGTTACGAATCACGATAAACGAACAGAAACGAAACAGAAATAAACGAAAAATGTTGCTGTGCACATGTCTACTCACCACCTGTCAGAGTGTTTCTTGTTAACACATGAGCACCGCAGTACTACCAATTGGCTCCCTGTGCTGCTTTGGCCTCCCGCAATCTGATCTCTCAAATTCAGGTTCTTACGCTGCTCACAAAAACGAAAATAAAATAAAAAATATTGGGCATCGCAGTGGCTATCGTTTCTGTCTCACAGCACTAGAACCATCAGTTTGAATCCCAACCACAGCACTACCTGCCTGGAGTTTGCATAATATCCCTGTTCCTGCATGGGTTTCCTCCAGGTAATCCAGTTTCCTCCTATGCCAGATTCAACCAGGACAGGGAATTTTGGAGGAGACTAAAGGCTAGCCTTATACCCACTGATTATGGCTCATGGAAGGGACCAGGGATTTGTTCTGCTTCTCTCGGTCAGAGCATGGAAAAGAGCTCAGTTTAGCCTCTGATCACATGGAGAAAGCAGATCATTATCTAATGATGGACAGCAACTGGAGGAACCCTGAGAGTGAGGCTTGGATGAACTCTCTGAATAAAGACAATAAAGCTTCCCTTCTGGAGTGGATGGAAAGATGTAATATTATTCTTGTACAGGTTAAAGCGGAGGTCCACACAAAAAGTGAACCTCCGCTTTTTGGAACCCTCCCCCCCTCCGGTGTCACATTTGGCACCTTTCAGGGGGGAGGTACCTGTATAATACAGGTATTTGCACCCACTTCTGGGAATAGGCTCCTGCGGGAGTCACGCCCATTCGTGTCACCTCCGATATCTTCTTGGAAACACACTGGTCCCAGGAGACAGCGGGAACCTGTGAGGGTGCGCGGCACGGCTCGCGCATGCGCAGTAGGGAACCGGGCAGTGAAGCCGCAACACTTCAATTCCTGATTCCCTCACCGAGGATGGCGGAGGGGGCAGCCGAGAGATGAGGGATTGCTCGGTCTCAGCGCTGGAGAGGTAAGTGTCCATTTATTAAAAGTCAGCAGCTGCAGTATTTGTAGCTGCTGGCTTAAAAAAAAAAATTGTGTGGACCTCAGCTTTAATGATCAAAGGAAACATGGTGGCCCTCCTACAGACTGGGGTGGAGGAGCTCCTCCACTTTGGACAGAAATATTTTTCTAGTGGACAGATTACACAAGTACCTGAAAGACAGCGGGCCGGATTCAGAAAGATACAACAGCGTATCTCCTGATACACCGTCGTATCTCTGAGTTCCGACGGTCGTATCTATGCGCCTGATTCAGAGAATCAGTTACGCATAGATCTCCCTAAGATCCGCCAGGTGTAAGTGACTTACACCGTCGGATCTTAGGCTGCAATTCCAGGCCGGCCGCTAGGTGGCGCTTCCGTATTTTTACGCGACGAATATGCAAATGAGGAGTTACGCCGATTCAGAAACGAATGACCGCCCGGCGCTTTTTTTTTACGTCGTTTGCGTTCGGCTTTTTCCGGCGTATAGTTACCCCTGCTATATGAGGGGTAGCTAATGTTAAGTATGGCCGTCGTTCCCGCGCCGAGTTTTGAATTTTTTACGTCGTTTGCGTAAGTCGTTCACGAATACGGATGGACGTAATTTACGTTCACGTCGAAAGCAATGACGTCCTTGCGACGTCATTTAGAGCAATGCACACTGGGAGATTTTATGGATGGCGCAATTAAATAAAACACACCCCCTACATCCCCATTTGAATTACGCGGCCTTACGCCGCAACACATACGCTACGCCGCTCTAACTAAGGGCGCAAATTCTTTGTGAATAAAGAACTCGCGCCCAAAGTTAGAGCGGCGTAACGTATCAGAGATACGTTACGCGGGTCGGACAGATACGCCAATGTATCTGAATCCGGCCCAGCATGTGTAATGTACTTTGTGTATTCAGGGGTGGGCTTGTTGCCAGACTGTCTGTGGTGGACTCCCTGATTAATCAAAGCATTGTCTGGGTGCTTGGCTCTTGATAAGCTTACTGTTAATTAGATCACTGTTAGCTGTTAATTAGATTACTGTTTGATTGGATCACTGCTAGATGTTAGTTGCTAGCTTAATGTTTATGTTTATGTTAACTGTTCATTAGATGTAATGATGATATTACTGTTTAAAGTCTGTATTGTTTAGGATAATGTGAACAAGCTCTTATCTGATTTTGTGTGGTATTAATTCTGTGTGAATTTACAATAAAGTTAGTTCCAGTTGACACCTAAGCTATTGTCATCTAGTTCTTGGGTGCAATTCTCAGCTATAAAAACTGGTTCCTGTTTCCAGAGTGGAGGAAGCTGTATCTTGGTGGAGGCACCCAGTTTGGGGGCCAGGCAGTCCGTCAAACTAGACACACTCCAAAGACATGATGGTAGGTTAATTCACTCCTGTTTAAATTGGCCCTAGTATGTGTATGTATGAATGGGAGTTAGGGACCTTAGATTGTAAACTCCTTGAGGACAGGGACTGACATGAATGTATTATATATGTAAAGTGCTGCATAAATTGTCAGGGAAATTATTAAAAACAGAGCTGCATTAATGTGTGTCTTTAAAGGGGTTGTAAAGGTACAATTCTTTTTCCCTAAATAGCTTCCTTTACCTTAGTGCAGTCCTCCTTCACTTACCTCATCCTTCGATTTTGCTTTTAAATGTCCTTTATTTCTTCTGAGAAATCCTCACTTTCTGTTCTTCTGTCTGTAACTCCACACAGTAATGCAAGGCTTTCTCCCTGCTGTGGAGTGTCATGCTCGCCCCCTCCCTTGGACTACAGGAGAGTCAGGACACTCTCTACTTGCAGATAGAGAAAGGAGCTGTGTGTTAGTGGGCGTCCTGACTCTCCTGTAGTCCAAGGGAGGGGGCGAGCATGACACTCCACATCAGGGAGAAAGCCTTGCATTACTTTGTGTAGTAACAGACAGAAGGACAGGAAGTGAGGTATTCTCAGAAGAAATTAGGACATTTAGAGTTGAAAATATGTTTATTGGTAATGTAACGAGACACTTGCTCACTCGCTTCCGCTCCCCCGACACTCCTCTGCTACTATTGAGTCAGCTTGCAGATCGCAACGTCTGATGGTTCGGTCATCCAAGGCTCCGGGATCCGAACTACAGCTATGTGCCATTCGGAATCCATTAGAACAAACACCAGGCAGGCTGTATGTAAGTTCAAACAGGAAGACTTTTATTGGAAGCACACATAACACTTTTATAAAGAATTTGGAACATCCCGCCCCCCAACAACTGTTTTCCTATTGGTCAATTGTAAAGTACATGTAGTTCTCCTTTAATATCTGCCTGGAGTTCAGCTTTAAGAAATTTCTGTAGTTACATTTTTTATAAATTTTTTTAACATCTTAAGCTTGTTTAGACACTTACTGTTATGGCGTGACATCAGTCTCCTAATTATGTCACCCTATCAGAGACACCCATGCTCTAGACTACAAGCGGCCATGCATAGACATTGTCACTATCAAGAGGCCAGTTCAGAGCAATGGTGTGCAGCCAACTCTTGAAGGAGTGCGTGTAGACCAGTGGTGGACAATGTGTTTGATATAGGGGTGCAGCCTGACATCACCGAAGGGACGCACTCACATAATATTCAGTGAATATAATGCTACAGAAAGCTAACAGACAGCTGTATACAAACTACATGAGACTGCTAGAGATCACTGCTGTTAAAATTACTCTTTATTTGTGCTCCCTACAGCCACCTTTATTTATTTGTTACATATTGTCCTAAATTTTCCATTTGTACTCTATTTACAGGCAAATGCTTGTATATTTACTTTTCTTTGCTGATTTTTATAGTTCTCTCCTAAAACAATAAAAGAAAATTAAAAAAATATGTATGATGAACAGTGCTTTTGGAAAATGAATGTCATACAATTAGTGTTTAGATCTACTTTAAAGTGGTAGAGAAGACTTAAAGTGACACTATAGGTTCATTTTTTTTATTTTTTTTAAAAACATGTCATACTTACCCCGATACTGGCCCCGATCCACCTGTTCTGGGGTCCCACGGCAGTTCTCGTGGCTCCTTCCCGCAATAGATAACCCCCATCTGGGAAGCTCTCTCCCGAGGGGGTTACTTTGCGGGCGTGCTCCCGTGTCATACACTCTGCGTCCATAGCCATCGAGTGTATGACTTGGCCCCATCCCCGGTGGCCGCATCATTGGATTTGATTGACAGCAACGGGAGCCAATGGCTGCGCTGCTATGAATCTATCTAATGAAGAGCCGAGAAGCTGTGGAGAGAGTGATGCGGGATCACGCACACGGAAATTAGGGGCTCAGGTAAGTAAAACGGGGGGCTGGGGGGGCGGACGCTGCAAGGTGTTTTTTCACCTTAATGCATAGGACTGCCAGTAGACTGTTGAAAAAAAATTGAAATTAATTTTGGCTGGAGTTATACTTTAACCCAGGGTTAAAAAAAAAATCAAGTTCTAATCTACTAGCCAGGCCTTTAAGAGTTACTCGCCACCAGTTGCCCCACCCTACCCCTACCCTGCCCCACCCCTAATTCCACCCCTAAACACACCCTCCTAAATTATCTCATGAAATTACATGATGATGTTAAATGTTTTACGCAGAATTAAGTTAGTTAAGATAATTATATTGCTGGGGAGGACAAAGGGGACTCCATAAAAATTCTGTAGCTGGGACAAGAAAAGAGGAGAACCCATATTAACACTTTAGCTGGGGGGAGGACACTTGGCGATGGACCTTCGATCTCATATTAGCGGTCTCTGAGCCCCTTTAGATTATTTGCTGCTCATCAGCTTGTGTGTAACCTGATCCTCTCTGCCTGAGCCAGACCGCCCGCCTCCCTGCCCCAGCCGAGCAGACCCCTCCCCCACCCGCGCCAAACCGGCCCGCAGACACGCCCCCTCACCTGAGCGAAGCCGACGCTCGCCCTCCGCTTATTTCCACTGTCCAAATGCGAGCAGGCGAGTGGAAATTTTGAGGGCTGCTTTAACGCATAACGGAGGTGTTTGGAAATAGTTTTATTGGCTATTGTCAAATTATTAAAGTTATCAAACAAAAGTTTTGAAATCTTAAGTATAGTGAATAATCTTATGAAAATAGATGGCCCCCTGGCCATTCGGTTACAACAATTAAGAATTTCAACTTTACATTATAACAGACAGCATAAATGACTTCCCAATGACAGCTAAGTTATTACTTTCAGCTGGGTAGGGGGAGGTGGATGAAGAGGATGGAGATATACTGATCCCAAACAACAATGTAAGTTTACCTCTAAGAAAATAATTTCACGTCCATGACATGAAGTTATATTTGATTAATGGGTTTAATGTGTTGGAGAATCATTACACATAATAAGACACAATTGTATTACAAGAAAATCCATTAGCAGTGTAACAGGAAAACACATTAGCAATGATTAAAGTGTATCTAAACTCAAGAACAGAAATTAAATATATTGCAACTCTCCAGTGCTTTGATATGGTGTCATTTTCTTTTTTAGTATTTCTTTACTTTTTTTCACCTGGTCAACTTGCGAGTAACATACTTCCTGTCTTAAGGTGGCTACACTCACTCCTCCACTGTATCAATGGAGGAACAGCCTAGCCACCATATACAAGCAGCATTGTAGATGGACTAGCACCCAAATCAAATCATTCTTTGCAGCTATTACCTCTTGTACCACCACCCCCTCCCTTTTAGAATGTAAGCTCTACGAGCCGGGCCCTCTGTATTGAACTCAGGGCCGTCTTTAATGTTGATTGGACCCTGGGCAAAAAAAATCTTGCCCCCTCCCATGCATTTGTTCTCCACCTGCTCTGAGACATACAAAAAAATTGCAGCTAGACTTAAAATCAGTTTACTGTATCAGAGTAGGCAGCGATTGCGATTGGTTGCCAGAGGTTACAGCATATCATTACCACTTACTTACTGGTTGCTAGAGGTTACAGCACACATTACGGCTCACTGATTAGCACATGATTTCTGCGTGTTGATTGGTTGCTAGAGATTACTGTACAGTAATACTGCTCACTAGCACATCATCTCTTCACTGGAGAGGGGCATGATATACATATGAATGCCACCTTTATTTACATATGAATGCCGCCTTTACTTATATATGACTGCCGCCAGCCGCCGATATTTACATATGAATGCCGCCGGCCTCAGCTATTTACATATGAATCCTGTCGATATTTACATATGAATGCTCTCGTTATTTACATACGAATGGTTTTACATGTAAACACAGGGCCTGCAGGTGAATCATCTGTACACAACAATAGGGCAGAGCTGGGCATCATTAGTAGCAGCACTTCACACTGAGATATCAGGACACAGCACAGGACTAAAACTTTAAGGCCGTGTACACACTGGCAAACATGTACGATGAAACCGGTCCGCCGGACCGTTTTCACCGTACATGTCTGCCCGGGGATTTCTGTACGATGGCTGTACTAACCATCGTACAGAAATCCGTGCGTAAACAATACGCGGGGCGTGTCCGCGGCGTTGCCGCGCCGATGACGCTTCAACGTGGGCGGGCCTGCCAGTTAAATGCTTCCACGCATGCGTCAAAGTCATTCGACGCATGCGAGGGATGGCGGGCCCTCGGACATGTACGGTAGGTCTGTACTGACGACCGAACATGTCCGAGCGGGCAGGATTCCAGCGGACTGTTTTAAAACAAGTCCAGGAATATTTGTCCGCTGGGAAAAGGCCCGGCGGGCAAATGTTTGCTGGAATTCTGTCTGCTCGGTCCTACACACGACCGAACATGTCTGCTGAAACTGGTCCGCGGACCAGTTTCAGCAGACATGTTTGGCCGTGTGTACGGGGCCTTACGGATAAGGGAATTTAAACTGTGATAGTTGGCAAGTATGAGGCAGCTGCTTTGGGCCCCACAACTATGACAGGGCCCAGGGCAGCTGTCCCTTTTGTCTTGCCTTAAAGACGCCCCTGATTGAACTGTACTATAATTGTGCTGCCTCCCCTCTACATTGTAAAGCACTGCGTAAACTGTTGGCGCTATATAAATCGTGTATAATAATAATTAAAAAAAATAGATGGATTTTACATAAGTAACTCACAAACTAAAGCCCAGCTAACGCTGACACTGTTTAGGCAGTTATGATAACAGATTATTTACTTTTTTGGGGAAAATGTTTATTGTGTGAATAAAAGCTGACCTTTGTAAACATTAATGGTTTGTTTTAACACTCTGCACTGTCCAGACAGAGGGTCAGGGATCCTGAAGCCTCATAGGACAGTCAGAGTAGAATGAAAACTCCTCCTGCAATTTTTAATTAGACACTGATAAAAGTCACAAGATTGCTACATACTGCTGATGACAAAAGGTATTTAGCAGTTTATATTTACTAAAATAATTGCATTTCCATGTTCTGTGTATTGTGAGAGACCAGCTATATTGAATGCAGGGTCCCGGGTTTAGTAACACTATAACAGCACATTCCAATGTAAATTAAAAGAAGTCATTAGGGTGCGTATCCTGGAACCAGCACTGTGCAAAAAAATGAATTTACAGTAGGTAGCATGTGAGCATCTCGAAGCAAATTGTGAAATATCATGTGAACTCACATTCAGAGGATGCCACACTAGTTACTGGGTGGATTTTTGCATGTTGTGTTCCTGAGATCTGCTTCTTTGCTGTTGCTACTAATCCCTGGATGACCATGTTGTTTTTAACCACTTCACTTCCCGCCCATAGACATATGACGTCCACAGATGGGATCACCCATGCTGGGTGGACATCATATGACGTTCTGGGCTTCCCAGCCGTCTAGGGGGCGCGTCCCATTGTGAGTGCCTGGCAGGAATGTCCGCCAGAAACCTGCGATTGCTCGCAATCACGGCAGGACTGTGGATCTGTGTGTGTAAACACACAGATCCACGGTCCTGTCAGTTGAGGAGACCGATGTGTGTTCCCAGTACAGAGCAACACCGATCGGTCTCCTCCCCTTGTGAGTCCCCTCCCCCTAAAGTTAGAATCACACATTAGAGAACTTATTAACCCCTTCAGCACCCCTAGTTTTAACCCCTTTCCTGCCAGTCACATTTACACAGTAATCAGTGCAGTTTTATAGCACTAATCGCTGTATAAATGTAAATGGTCCCAAAAATGTGTCAAAAGTGTCCGCAATGTCACGGTCACAATAAAAATCGCAGATCGCCGTCATTACTAGTAAAAAAAATGTAAATAAATGAAAAAAAAAACTATCCCCTATTTTGTAGACGCTATAACTTTTGCGCAAACAAATCAAAATAGGCTTATTGCGATTTTTTTTTTTACCAAAAATAAGTAGAAGAATACATATCGCCCTAAACTGAGGAAAAAATACTTTTTTTATATATTTTTTGGCGATATTTATTATAGCGAAAAGTAAAAAATATTGAATTTTTTTCAAAATTGTCGCTCTGTTTATAGCGCAAAAAATAAAAACGGCAGAGGTGATCAAATACCATCGAAAGAAAGCTCTATTTGTGGGAAAAAAAGGATGTACATTTTGTTTGGGAGCCACGTCTCACGACGCACAATTGTCAGTTAAAGCGACGCAGTGCCGAATCGCAAAAAGTGCTCTGATAAGGAAGGGGGTAAATTCTTCCGGGGCTGAAGTGGTTAAAGTGGTATTAAACCAAAAAACAAAAATGTAATATATTGCAACTAACCAATGCCTATATGTGATGGCTGCATTTGTTTTATATTTTTAGTCCTTTTCCTTTATTTTCACCTGGTGTATGACCTTTTAAGCAGTTACAGTGTTCTCTTTGGCGTAAAGGTTTTACATACATAAATAAGTAAGTAAGTAAGTGTGAGTCTTTTGGCTGATTTTATTTAAATATACAATTTGCTGCATCTTCTGCTGCACTTTTTTATTGTTTTTATAAACATAACAAATAATGGTTACACAGGTGTATAATCATAGCGACATTGTCAAAGTGCAATACAATAATCAGGTATACAGGTAAACATTGTGAAACAGCATATAGAAAAGTAATCACGTAGCACAATCTACTCTAGTCAGGGCCTAGGCACTGGCTGTTTTGGAACCATAACATCCCCATTAAAAGCTGTACCCTAGGGAGCAGGTGGTATGGTACTCTCTGAGTTAACCCAGGAGTTCCATATTTTGGAGACATTTTTGGGGCATCCTCTAGCTTCGTATGTTAACTTATATAGTGGTATCGCTTGGTTGACAATGGTAAGCCAAAACTTTATATTTGGTGTGGACTGAGATTTCCAGTGCATGGTAATCGTTTTTTTTAGCGTAAAACAGCACTATGCGTATGAAGGATTGTAAATTTTTGGATAAAGCTTCATCATTAATGTATCCCAGCAGACATCTAAGAGGATTGTAAATATTAGGAATCTCAGCTACAGAGCTGATGAAAGCAGTAACCTCTGACCAGAACTTCCTTATCAGAGCACATTCCCACATCAGATGGAAGAATGTGCCATCGCCCATTCCACATCGAGTGCATAAAGGAGAGGATAATCTCTTTAATCTATATAACAAATATGGTGTAAAATATGATCTATACAATAGTTTGGCCTGGATCACCTTATCCCTTGAGGAAATGACGGAGGGCACTTGCAGGGGAAGAATCTCTCCCCAGATCTCCTCCGTCAGGTCAGGTATATCTGTGCGCCATCTCTGTTCAATGGTGGTAAGCCTAGTGGTCGTGGAGTGGAGTAGAGACTTATAGTAAGACAAACTATTTTGGTGTGGGAGGGGTTAGTCAGTAAGTTTTCAAGTGGGGAAGTTTGCATCTCTATATTTTGTAGTCCGAACTGTGCAGCAGCGGTATGTCGTATCTGTAGATATTGAAAGTAGGCCATGCGTGGGAGTCCAAAGTCTCTCTGGAATTCCACAAAGGAGCGGAATGTAGTATCTGTAAATAAGTGTGATATTGTTTTTACCCCTTTTTTGAACCAGTATCCCCCGTCAGTTCTCTGATGAAATTCTGGTAGGCATGAGTTTCCCAATAGCGGGGCGTTGGGAGAATATATAGCTGGGGTACTGGGTGGTAACAGTTTAGAAACTCTAAAGATCCGCAGGGTAATGGCCAGAACAGTAACCCCTTCCCTCCCCCTAAGCGTCAGTCGGTGTATTAGGTTCTGGAGAGATTCATATGAGGTGAGGATGGTCGCCTCTAGGGCAGCAGCTGCATTGTTGGCCTCAGGATGAAACCACTAGTGGGCATGCACCAGTTGCGAGGCAATATAGTACGTTTGGAGGCAGGGGAGTGCCAGGCCCCCCTCCAAAGTAGGTAGCTGTAAAGTTTGCTTAGCGATCCTCACCACACCGCCCCTCCAAACAGAACTGGTTATTATGGAGTCTATCTCTTTAAATGTTGCTTTGGTTATATATATATATTGGTGAATTGCTCAGGACGTACAGGAATCGCGGGAGATAGATCTTTTGAAAATATTTATTCTTCCTAACAGTGTGAGAGGGAGATTGTTCCATGTTTTCAAGGTATTTTTAAATTGATCTTGGCATAGGAGGAAACAGGGAGTTTTATCAAGACCCTGAGATAACGAAAAGTGTGAACTATTTGCAGTGGGCACGCAGAAGGGACTTGTCCCAATTGACCCGGAACCCTGAAAAGTGGTCAAACCGTCTGATAATCTCCAGCAGGGCTGGGAGTGACGACTGGGGGTCCTCCAGATATATCAGCATATCATCCGCATATAAGGACACTTTTTCCTCTAGACCCCCAATCATCAGTCCCTTAACCTCCCCACTGGACCTTATCATTGATGCTAGGGGCTCTATCGCCAGCGCAAACAGGAGCGGCGACAGCAGACACCCCTGTCTGGTGCCTCTCTTTATAGGAAAGGCATCCGATATGGATGCATTGACCCGCAGTCTCGCAATGGGTTTGTAATATAGGAGTTGCACCCACTTTATAAAGGTAGTGCCAAATCCGAATTTAGCTAGGACTTAAATAGGGCCAATCGACTGAGTCAAAGGCCTTGTGAGCGTCCAAAGACAGTACAGCTCGGGAGCCAGTTGTGTCATGAACCGCTTGTATATTGGTAAAGAGTCTACGTAAATTAATAGATGTCGATCGTCCAGGCATAAATCCAGTTTGGTCCGCCCCTATAATGGTAGTAATTACTTTATTTAATCGTTGGGCAAGCACCTTTGCCAAAATTTTAACATCCGAGTTAATAAGCGAAATCGGTCTATACGATTCGCAGAGGAGGTGATCCTTATGAGGTTTGGGAATCAAAACTATTAGCGCTTCAGACATGGAGGGCGGTAAATGTCCCGTTCTAAGGGCATAATTGTACATTCGCAGCAAATGAGGGATCAACAGTTCCCGAAATTGCATGTACCACTCAATGGGAAATCCATCTAGGCCTGGAGTTTTATGTCTGGCGAATGACTGTATAGCCTCCCCTATTTCTTCCGTTGTCAAGGGAGCATCAAGTCCGGAGGGAGTGAAATATCCGAAAGATAATCATCTAGTTCCACTATTGTATAGTGAGCTCTAGTAGTAGAGTGGAGTAGAAAGCGACAAACGCTTTCATAATGTCATTGTTTTGCTCTACTAATAAGCCCGCTGAAGTTTGTTATTCTAGGGATAGTACAGGGCTGATAATCGGGCCTGACCAAATAGGCCAGTAAGCGGCTATTTTTATCCCCAAATTCAAATATTCGTTGATTCTGATAGAGTAGTTTCTTTTGCGTGCATTCCAGAAGTACCAGTTCCAACTCTCTGGCCCTGTGTCGCCAGGTAGCATGTGTGTCGGAAGTAGGGTTTGCAGAATAAGCAGTTTCCGCATCCCTAAGTCCTCCTTCCGCATCCATCAATCTGGACTGCGACGCCTTACGGCCCCCCCGATCGCAGCAGCAAATGATCCGCGGGCAGTGGCCTTAAAGGCATCCCAGACCACAGGGACAGACACACTTTGCTTGTTAATCACCCAAAATGATTTCATGTCTGCCGAACTCTGGTCTATCACCGACTGGTCCGCTAACCATAAGGGGCTCAATCTCCATATTCGGTATGAAGAGGGTGGGCCCAGAGCGAGGTCCACCATCAAAGGTGAGTGGTCGGACACCACCCTGGGGAGATATTTAACTTCGGCCACCAAGTGAAGCATATCAGATGAAACAAGGCAGAGGTCAATACGTGATAATGTGCCGTGAGAGTCAGACTGGCACGAGTATTCCCGCACAGTTGCATGTTTCCATCTCCAGGCCTCCACTAGATCAAATTGTGTTAGGAAAGATCCTAGGGGTGTGGGGGGTAGTGTAGAGCATCTAAATATATCCATAGAATTGTCTAAAACTGTGTAGTCCCCAGCTATTAGTAAGGGGCCCTCAGCAATCTCCAGTATCGTGCCCATCACCTTCTCAAAAAACTTCTTGGTAAAAGGCGGTGGGACATAGATATTTGTCACTGTATATGGTTTACCCAGGAGTTCCAACACCAGGATCACAAAAAAGCCATTAGGGTCAAGTTTAATATGCTTAATGGAGACTGGTGCTGACTTGGCAATAAGGATAGATGTCCCTCGAGCATAAGTGGAGTAAGTGGAATGAAGAGCGTACGCTATTTTAGCTCTTTTAAGGGCCATAACCCTGGAGCCCTGGAGATGGGTTTCCTGAAGGAAGATTACATGCGGTTTGTGCCGTGCCAGATAATCAAACATTACAGAACGTTTCACTTTAGAATTTAGCCCCCTAACATTTCACGAAATCAGCTGTAAATTAGCCATGAGGGTCAAAAATATGCGCGTCCAGCTCTCATGATGTGTCCGAGTCAACCACACTTTGGGACTCCTTGCAGCACGAGAGGTGGGGGCGAAACTTGATAAAGACATATGAGAAAACAATGTGCTTCTATTCAATAATACCTGCATACCTTGATGGCCTATCCAGCCTGTGAACCTGTAAACAATTGGCATAAAGGAAAAATCATCCCCAAAAACAAGGGAAACAGGTAGAACGACGCTAACCCTCCCGACACCCAATCCCCAACACTTGGGGGCTTTAATCCCATAAAGAAAACTGCAAAACATGGGGGACATGGTGTAGTCCCGTACCCAACAAACCGTGGTGGATGGCAATAGAGTTCGCAACAGTTAGGCTCCATCTGTTCCAGCAAATTGAATTATGGTAGATGACCCGGGCCCTACAGGGATGTCAGTTATCTCATTAGGGCATCATCAAGGAAATTGCTGTGACAGCTATCCAGGCGTAGTTGTCTAGTAAGTGGAGGGTAACATGAGGTAATTGTTCATCAGTCACTCAGAGCACTTCGTTTTTGACGCACCTTGTTTTTCTCCCAAGAATCTGCAATAAAAAGAAGTATGGAAGGGATTGTTGAGTTCCACAGGGGCAATTCTTGGTAGAAATGTTTATGTGAAGAAATCTTTAAAATCTGGGTCTAAGTGGCGAACAGGCGGCCTTCCGACATTAGAGCACTGATGAAATGCGTAACAGGGGTAAGCTAGATAATACATAACGGATCAGCTGGTTATAAATGTATTTAGGTTTATTGTTGTGTTTATAGGAAGAAATTAAAGAGGGACCAGGAGGGCAGTTAATGAAGCCTCCGCAGTCCCACAAAAGCTCAGCGTGCAAAAATAATGACACTGTAGGCTGAGATAATGATCAGAGAGTAAAGATGGGAATTTCAACCTATTTTCATCTGTCTCCTGGCTGCTGTAATGGGATAGAGAATCTCCCTGCACTGATACCACAACAAAACAATTTGTCTTCCTGTTGTCCCCACCTTGTGGAGAGTTAAATGTCACTAGTTTTCTCTCAGAAACAAATGACTCCATCCATATAATGACGAATGATGATTAAAACCAGGAAAGGGACACTATTATGGTAATTTTAGTGTACCACACAGTAGTTAAATACCCTGTTGATCTCAACAGCTTTTAGAAATGATAGCTTGCATATTTAGCAGTATTAGAACAAACATAGGACAAGCCACCAATGCTAACAAGAAATGCTGCCCTTTTCTTTCTCCCCTGCTTTCCCCTTTTCTTCGCTCTTCTGTTAGCTACGCTCCTGTCTTCTGTTCTCTACTCTCCTTTCTTTTATCATCTGCCTTCTATTGTCTGTCCTCTTTCCTATCTCTTTACTTCCGTCCTCTTCTCCTTTGTTCTCTTCTATCTTACCTATTCTTTCCTCTTCCCTCCTTTATTCTGTCTTCTTCTCTACTGTTCTCTACTCTCACAGCTGTGAATGAAAAGAAACTGTGCTGCTGTTTAGAGAGTTGTCCTCTGTAGAATTGTGTTCAAGTGTTTTAAAGTATTCCACGGTATATGAAAAATGGGGGAACCAATGCGCAAACCAAGCAGGGGTAAGGAATAAAGTGAACTAAAACAACAAAAAAAAAACAAGTAGCAGCCACCTGAGGAGTGTTCACACACTAATAACAGTAATTAAAATCCAAAGAATATAAAAATAATATAAAAATTAAAATTACAATAATGTAATATTTCAATTAAATAGAGTGCAGCAAGAAAAACACACAATCTCAGTGTATAATGACAATTCCCAATAAAGTGCAAAAAATGCAAGTCCTTGTGCTGGAAATCTTCTACAAAGATCCCCAGCAATTGTGCAATAAACTTCCCAAAAAAGTGCAAGTGCAGATAGTCAAAAAGTGCTTCTCCTCCAGTGCTGGCGCCAAACGTTTCCCCTAGCCTCTCACCTTAACAGGCTTAGGCCCCGTACACACGACCGAACATGTCTGCTGAAACTGGTCTGCAGACCAGTTTCAGCAGACATGTTTGGTCGTCTGTACAGCCGAGCGGACAGGATTCCAGCGTACATTTGCCCGCCAGACCGTTTTCGAGCGGGCAAATGTTTCTAAACTTGCTTAGAAACATGCCCGCTGGAATCCTGCCCGTCGGACATGTTCGGTCGTCTGTACAGTCTTACCGTACATGTCCGAGCGGCGCCATCCCTCGAATGACTTTGACGCATGCGTGGAAGCATTGAACTTCCAGGGCCGTGCACGTCGCCGCGTCATCGTCGTGGCGACGGCGCGGCCTCGTCACCGCGTATCGTGTACGAGCGAGTACAGCCATCATACAGAAATCTCCGGGCGGGCATGTACGCTGAAAACGGTCCGGCGGACCGTTTTCATCGTACATGTTTGCCTGTGTGTACGAGGCCTTAAAATGAGCCTTTCTGTGATATCCCTTTGGAATGATCCCTGTTCTCTCAACATTGCAGTTCCATCTCCAGGTTCAAATGCTCAAATAAAACATATAGGCACTCCATAGTGTAGCATTTCCCCAAAACTTTTAATAATAAGGTAAAACACTCACATTTAGGGAGAACAGTTACAGCATAAAAAACCGACAGTAAATCGGCAGGACGACTTCCGGGCTCGACCGCACCAGGAAGTGATGTCACGGCTTTCCGTTCTATCCTCACGTGTATCGTGACTGACCTTGTCACTTTTTCAAAGGATTGCTGGGTATCTTTGTAGAAGATTTCCAGCACAAGGACTTGCAATTTTTGCACTTTATTGGGAATTGTCATTATACACTTAGATTGTGTGTTTTTCTTGCTGCACTCTATTTTATTTAAATATTACATCATTGTAATTTTTATTTTTATAGTATTTTTATATTCTTTGGATTGAATATTGAACATTATTCACCTTGTTTTACACAGACTTTATACACAAGATTTTTTCACTGGCACTTTTGATGCATGTATTTTTAAGATTCATTCACAGTTATTTATTTAATTTATTTTTCATTTGAAGATGTATGCTAGTTTTTAGATTTTGTTTATTCATTCTTTGGTAAGCGCCCCTCATCCCCTCCAATTTTAATTAAAGTATTCCTCACCATCCCAAACCCCCCCCCCCCCCTTGTTCCTCTAAGCAAAAAAACACAGAAAAGACAAACTCCTATACTGATCAATGAGCCAGAGTGAATGGACTGTTGCTGTGTGCTTGGCTGCCTCTATAGAGGAAAATAATCAGTTAGTATAAGCAGGTCCTGCCAGGGTAGCGCTACACCATCAATGTAAGCCTTAAAGAAAAAGCTAAAAATATTTTTAATAATGGAATGGAAATAGCAGATATGCACATTATCTAAACATCATTTAACTCTCAGAAACCTATCTCCATAGATATTAGCAGCTGCATGTGTCCTTTCTTTAGCCTTGGTCAGTCAGAGAGTGTGGCATTGCCAGATGGGTCGTCACATATCAGTGGCTCCTTCAGGGTAAGCAATACATTTTTATCTTTGTTTTCACTAATAAACATTCAAAGTTAAAAGTTTTTGGGCGCTCCCACCTCTCCCAACTGTATATTCAGAATATATATGCATTTATGTTGTAGTCAAAGGGGGGTGTAAGAGAGAAATACTTACCTTCAGTCTTCTTTGCTTTGCTGGAATGTGGGCCGTCCCTCGATGTCATATAGTACAATGCAGGACCAGATGTGGACACTTGCTTGCACTGTATGTAATGACATTGGTGAATAGGGGCAGCATGATGGGAGAAGATAGAAGCTTCTGGGACTGGTCATCGGTACCAGAATCGGTGGAAGGAAACCATACAGAACCATGCAGTAAGGTAAATAATGATCTCTAATGGAGACCCCTAAACCAACCAAGCATTATATCACAGGCTGATAGCTTCCATGCCACGTCGCATTGAGGCAGTAATTGCTGCAAAAGGGGCTCAAACCAAGTACTGAGTACATATGCATGCTTCTACTTTTCAGAGGTCCGATGTTGTTCTATGTACAATCCTTGTTTTATTGATTGCATGTAAAATTCAAATTTTCTGAGATTGTGGATTTGGGGTTTTCATGAGCTGTAAGCCATAATCATCACAATTATGACAAATCACGGCTTGAACTATCTTGCTTTGCATGTAATGAGTCTATCTCATATATTAGTTTCACCTTTTAAAGCGGGAGTTCACCCAAAAAACTATTTTTAACATTAGATTGAGGCTCGTTTTGTGAAGGGGAATCGGGTGTTTTTTTTTAAATCGAAGCAGTACTTACCGTTTTAGAGATAGATCTTCTCTGGCGCTTCCGGGTATGGTCTTCGGGACTGGGCGTTCCTATTTGATTGACAGGCTTCCGACGGTCGCATACATCGCTTTACGAGTAGCCAAAAGAAGCCGAACGTCGGTGCGGCTCTATACGGCGCCTGCGCACAGACGTTCGGCTACTTTCGGAAAATCGTGACGCGCTGTATGCGACCGTCGGAAGCCTGTCGGAAGCCTGTCAATCAAATAGGAACGCCCAGTCCCGCAGCCCATACCCGGAAGCGGCAGAGAAGATCTATCTCTAAAACGGTAAGTACTGCTTTGATTTAAAAAAAAAACACCCCGATTCCCCTTCACAAAACAAGCCTCAATCTAATGTTAAAAATTGCGTTTTTGGGTGAACCTCCACTTTAAGTTGTATTAGTGAAATAAATGAACTTTTGTATGATATTCAAATTTTTTGAGTATCACCTGTATAGGAGATGTAAATTAATGCAATTCTGTATGCATTAGTGCATCATCATTTTTTTTTTTTTTAATGCAAAAGTGGGTCAAATGAAAGATTCAGGATGTCTGGTAGCAAAAACAAAGTACTGCATGGTAAAGCTCTGGGTTAAAAGTGAGTATTACAGCATCCTTTCTTATGTTTTGCTTTTTTAAACAATTAAACATTATTTAATCACAAAGGCAAAAAAATAAGAAAAAATCAAAACCATTATATACTCCTTGAAGCTCAACTGCTGTGATATGGCAGTGACATACATAGCAGAGGCTTGTTTAAAAGAGCAGCGTTCACGCCTTTACAAACAGTCTCATTGTGAGTGGAATCCAGTTTGTCTTTTCACAGCTACCCTAGGGGATCCATACATTTGTATTAACATCTAAAACATTAAACGCTGGGTGCCTCAATATCACAGCACTTCACCTACATGGCATTCAACTTGACAAAATTCTGTGCCCTCAGGACAAAATTCACTTTGCTTCTGTATGAGCTTCACATAAAACTCCATGTATAATAACACAGCTTTGACAATTATCTAAAATACAGTGTATAAAATGGCAGCCCCTGGGCTGATCCACAGTACTGTATGCTTTAATGTAAAGTAATTCTTGTTCTCCCAACTGTGACAGAAAATGTATTAAGAAAAATAGTTTTTTGCTTCTTATAATCGCAGATATGGAAAAGCTAAGCTATATATAGCAATTGTTTTGTTCTCTGGGATCCTTGTTGAATGGAAGTTAATTTAAAAGATGTGTTAAGAGAACTGGCAAATATTTAAAAAAAACTATCACAGGGTTATGCAGTAATTTCAATATTTAAGCTTAACGCTTAACGCATCTTCAGCTAATTTGTTTGTTCCCGTGTTGAATATGTTGGGGCATTGATAGGGATGCCCCAGCATTGGTGGTCAGGGAGTAGAAATTCATCATCATTATCCATGGTAAGTGGGTGTAGGAATGCCTTAGCATTGGTGGTCAGTAAGAGTACAAATGTTCAGCACTGATCCTCAGTGGGAGCAAGAATGCCCTAGTACTGGTGGTAAGTGGAAGTAAGAACACCCCAGCATTGCAGTTCAATGGAAGTAGTAATGACTTAGCATTGGTGGTGATTGCAAGCAGGAATGCCCCAGCATTAGTGGCTAGTAGCAGTAGGGTTGCTCTAGCATTGGAGATTAGTAGGATTGTCCCATCATGGGTGATTAGTGGGAATCAAAATGTTCAAGCATTGGTAGTCAGTGGGAGTAGTATTGCCATGGCATTTAATAGAAACTTCGAACAGATGGACAGCCGCACTCCTAAAAACTCTTGAGTTTTCTCTATTGTAAAATAAATGAAAAAATGCACTACAAGCAGCAGCAAAAAATAGGGAAAACAGCCGACGCGTTTCACACTGGATCAGTGCTTAGCCATGACTAAGCACTGATCCAGTGTGAAACGGGTCGGCTATTGTTCATTTTGGACATTGCCATGGCATTGGTGGTCAGTGGGAGTGAGAATGTCCCAGCATTGGGGGTAAGTGGAAGTAGAAATGCACCTGCATTGCTGGTCAATAGGAGTGGGTGGTGGTCAGAGGATTGATGGTTAATGTAAACAGCAATGCACCAGCATTGATGGTTAGTGTGAGTGGGAATGCACCAGCATAGGTGGTCAGTGAGACTAAGAATTTACCAGTATTGGTGATCAGTGGGAGTAAGAAAACCCCAGCCATGGTAGTCAATTGGAGTAGCAATGCCCCAGCATTGGTTGGCAGTGTGAGTGGGAATGTCCCAGCATTGGTGCTCAGCAGGAGAAGGAATGTCTCAGCTTTGGACTTCAGTGGAAAGAATAATGCATTGTTACCACTGATTACTTACCTTAGAAATGGGAGAAGGAAAGAGGGAAGCACGCTCAATATCCTGTGCTGTTTAACAAGGGGCCCCCAGATCCTGCCCCCCCCAATGTGAATGGGTATCGGGTACATTGCACCACTACCCATTCACCAAAAAAAATTGTCAAAAAGTAAAAACCACAATAGTTTTTGACAATTCCTTTATATATATATATATAAAAAAAAAGAGAAAACATGTCCTTTTATGTCCATCCATCTTCAAGAAGCTCCGCCTCAAAGGGAGGCCTCCAGGCAACTGCTGTTGTGAAGGAATGTGATGAGCATAATGATAACCAGAAAATGTCTATTTTCTATGCATCTTTTCTATACTATAAAGTCTATATTGTTTTTGTATGCACACAACTGCTTTAAAAGTCCTTACTCAAAAATGGCATCTAGCAACACCCCCTCCCACCGAGTCCAGGATGGCTGAAGACAAATATGGCGTCTGCCCCCTACTACCCACGCATGCTGAAGAATGCGGAAGACCAAGAGGGACCAGATGATAACCAAGCTTTGACCATCAAGTTTTTGTACTCTTCTTGTATTTCAGCCAATCAGATGTGCCTTTTTAGACTCACATTAATATAATAGTGATGTATGCTTTATCGTGCTGTGTGTAAGAGAGCTTGGCACTGCATGTAACAAATCATAGATAAGGAAGTAGTCGGACTGCAAAGACGTGTCAGTGTGTTACTCCCAGCATGCATGCATATCTACACTTTACATTTCGGAACAGCAGCAGAAATCCATCTGAACCCCTTTGAGATTCAGAACTCTCACACTGTCTCTTCGCTGTGATAGCTGTTATATAGGCAAGGATGGGGCCACCCGGTGACGTAACCAAACTTTTTGCCTGTTCGCATATTCTGGTGCGAACCGAACAAAGGGTTTTGTTTGGCCCATCCCTAATTATGGGATGTATATGTGTTTCTAGCATGTAGACCGGGGGCAGGGTGGAGAGAGGGGGGATTCCTTCAACAGCACTCCCTGCTGATAAGATGGTCCACTGATTAGAAGATTGAATACACTTGTGTGTCTCTTGTTACTGAATGTTTACCCCGCCCTGGGTCATTATGCAAAGCAAGGGGGTTGTCCCCTGAGTGTATATCTCTTTATGCCTGTGTTTGAATAAACAGTCTGATGTTTTTCACCCTACACTAATGTTCCGACAAGTGACTGGGTGGGCTAAGGGATCTTGGATCTTGCTGGTACTGGACAAAGGCAGCGTAAACGGGGGACAGTCTCTTCTTGAGTACAGGGTTCCGTGACAGTCAGCTATTAGGCGCATATATGTAGTTTAACTGTGTATTAACTGTTTGCTTGGAGCTTTAAAAACAACATGATGCAAGCTTGTGTACTCCTTTAAATCAGCAGGACCTCTTTTGAAACGCAACCTGATTGTCTGGACTTTGCAGAAGTTAAAAAAAAAAGTTATTTTAGATTTTTTGCTTGTGCCTGTACAAGACAGTTACATCTGTCCTCTGGGAATCCCTTTTCCTATAAAATCAGAGTATAGCCTGTACACTTAGTTCAGGTCTTGATGGCTCAGTGTGGATTCATTCCTAGTGCAAATATTTCTCTCTTTGTTTCGATGTTAAAGCCATTTTATTTTGCTATGGCTCTACTGAGACATAATTACACAAAGTCTGCGCTCTTCTTCGAGCTGCGTTAATCTCCTCTTTCCTCCCATTATAAAACCTGGCTTACAGCTCAAAGTTTAAAATGAACTTTTTGTGCTTTCATATCTTTAGTAATATACTGTATATGTGGATGCAGTAGGTTTAATTTAAAGGACAATTTCGGTCTCCAGTGAGATCTTGCCATCATTTACAAATGTGCGCAGGATATGTGTACATTTTGGCATACTTATCTTACAAAGTCCCCTGCTCCAGTGATGTGATGTCCTCACTTCGAATCGTTGCTCCATTGCTGAAGCTTCCACCTTCCCTTCATTTTCTTCTGGGTCCGGAATCTTCAGATGCCACCTGGAACAGGATGCTATAACTTCCACACATGCACACAGTAGCTAATTTATTCTGGCAGCAACCAGCATTTACTTCCGGCATCTGTACACTGAGCTGTGCATGTGTAGCTCTCAGTGTACAATTAGTATAAAACTACCAGCAGACAGGGGAAAAAATGTTATGGCAGAGGAGACGCACAGAATCTGGTCCACCATAAATATCTACCTGCTGGCAGTTTATTACATTACAAGTTTAGTTTTGCTTTAAAGCGGTAGTAAAGGCTTTTAAAAAAACAAAAACAAAACAAAAAACCCTGCAAGGTAAAGGCATAATGTGCTAGTATGCATACTAGCACTTTATGAAAGACTTACCTTGAAACAAAGCCCTCCTGCCCCACTGCTGAAGAGGCTTCCACCTTCACCTGGTCTATCTTCCGTCCACTTCAATGGCTGAGCTGCAATGATGTCACTCTGGCGCATGGGAGCGGGAGTCACGGCCGTGGTACAGGGCTCTGAAGGTGCTGCTGCTCCCTAGAAGATTTTCTAAACTATGCACATTTGGGAAATATTAATTTACCTACAGGTAAGCTTTATTATAAGTTTACCTGTAGGTAAAAATATAAACACTGCCTTTACTACCACTCTAAGTAATCAAATAAATGATAAATTTACTGCGTCATCCAGCCTGTTCCGGCTTAACCTGCTAACCTGCTCTGTCACTGGCTATAGCAAAATGTTGTCAGTGGGTCCCAGACAATAATTTATGGCTGAGACCTGCTGATCTGCTGTAGCCAATCACAGCACAGAGTCCTGTGTTACAAACACACAGGACTCTGTACACAGATCAGTTATCTGGCTGTTTCTTCTCCCTGCAAAGCACAGAATACATTAAGTTAAAAAAAACTTGAACCTTTAGAATCATTTTAAAAGATCTCCAATTTTAGATTTTTGAGCAGATTGCAAAATTCAGTTGTTTCCCTAAGGATGCAATGATCAATTTTATCTTTAATTTTAGATTTAATTTGCTGCAAAATTGACATTTTTGTTGTCATCAAAATTGGCTCAACTGGAGAATCAATTTTGCTCATTGAGCTGCTTGGGCAAAACATGCTAATCCTACATTTTTAAAAATTCGTTTAGTGTATGTGGTATTTGTGTTTTTGATTTATTTATGGTATGTATGTAAATAATGGTAAAAGGGAAAAAAGTGCGCTTGTCTAATAAAGTGAGTGGTAGCTGCAAACTCAAAATGTTTATACAAACAAATAATGATATGGGTAAAAGGTGGAGTTGCGCTTAAAAAACAGCAAACTGTGTCTTATGCAGATCCCCAGTAAAAAAACAACAAAAAAAAAAAAAAGTCCAATAAACAATCTGGAAGATTTCTTCAGATATGCAAAAAATGTAAAAAAAGTTGATAGAAACAGTTCATTGTGAAAACAGCTGTTGAAAACGTGTTCAAGCAAAGAAGTATAAAGAAACCAGAATTAATCCAGGATGCCTGGTATTGCTGACCCTTACCGGAGTTAATGATCCACAGGATCAAAACGAGCGGATAGCCATACACCTGGGCTAAACAGGGGAACGAATCCACAGCCAGACGCAGACACCCGATGATCCAGCAATGGTGAGCAACCAAAAAAGGAACAAAACTCCAATAGTGTGATATTGTACAATAAAATAAAGTAAATTAAGACCCCCAAGTGACTGGCAAACGGACAGTGTGACAAAAACCTCCACCTCAGAACACACTGGTCCTTACCAGATTCAAGTGAATAAGAGCAGTGAAATCCTGGAGGATGGTTATGCAGCTGTAGTAGGGAGAACTCACATCCAGCAATCCTTAGAGAGGCACTCAGGGCAATGGTCCCACCATCAGAGAAAGAAAGGGGCCACAATGGTGTAATATCGTTTGGCAAATTTAATAAAAATAAAAATAGCTCACTTACAAGTAAGTAGACAAAAATCAGCAGACAAAGTTCCGACCGGTACGGAACTGTTCCTCACAAGCGGTGACGTCAAGCGCGCCTCCTCCCAACATTTCATCCAATAGGACTTGATCACGGGGTGTGAGGAGGCGTCTTGCGTCACCGCTTAAATAACACAGACATAGGCGGAGCAGGCATGGGCCAACATCCCAGCAGCCAGCTACGCTGTCCAATCAGAGAATGGCGGGTGGAGCCAAGGTAGACACGCGTCCCGGACACAACGGCCGTCGGCCATTTTGATTGAGGGAAAACAACTAAGGGAAAAAAGATGTCCATATAAGATGACCAGAAAAATAATTGGTGGTCACCGCATGAACCATATGCCAAAAGTAAAAATCATGTACAGTCCTGAGCCC